>NW_022170596.1:14524993-14543782 GCF_008802855.1 Photinus pyralis
CGTATAGAAAAATCGAGAATGAATACTCGTCTTCGATAATCTCGCAATCCAATTTTCTCCGGGGCGTCGTGAAGAAACGTCTTCGCCTTCTACGGTGGTTCATTGGAGATAATTTTACTCGGTTCTTTTGCTTGGTTTTCTTACAAATGTCGCGTTAACGCTCTATTATGAAACTCCGCGCTTATAATTTGCGGGCGCGACTGACATAGATGTTGCTCCGTTCAAAGGCGGCGAGCAACTCCCTTCTTGTGCTTGAAATCCCCGTATTTTCGTGGTTTGTATCCATTGACCTCAATTCGTTTTATCGCGCAAACTCGCATATGTATACATAGCCTGAACGTCCGTGAATTAAGCTTTTGATAATTTGGCAGCGGTAGGGAACAAACGGATTTAAGTCGTTCTACTAGCTCTAAATGAATTATTTACAAAGACTCGAACTTTGACCTTAACGTTAATACTCGTTATTTCTATGCAGTTTTTTACCCTAATTTACATTATTTACATACGGAGAACGAAATTGTATTTACGCCGTGATTATTATTTATGTTTAATTTCCTTTCTGCTTCATAGCGGCTATATTTAAAACATACATTCGAATACAATAACTGAAATAAACAATTTTCCTTTAAATGAATTTTCATTCAGTCACATCATTCGTACTTGGGAGTAATCATTACATTTAGTCATTTTAATTACGTAAAAATAAAACTTTAAATATCCTGTACAGAAATACTGTTACATTATTTGAGATTAAATGTCGAAGTGTTCAACTGTCCGTGCTTAAATGTCCCATGAATATGTATCGCATGATTAAGTGTTCAGATACGGTCTTTTCTAACAGTTCCAATGTCAATGAGTTCACCAGAGATAAAATACATACAATACCAACCGCTTCAATTTGCCTTACGAACATACATATCAAATCCAAGTTTTCCTTGACAATTTTTTAATTCAGTCAAAAATTATTTACTACGATTTTTCTTAAAGATAAACAACCCTTAATGTTACAGAAATAAATATTACTGTACCTCATAGAAAGAATACCCTTCAATAGATAATGCCGTAGATACAAAATATGCTTGGAACGAACCTCCTTACAACGACAATGATTCGAAGTGAAGCTATCCGTCGGCAAACTTTACTTCAATGAATTCTGATGTGCATCGATGTTCTGTGGACGTAATTTTTTCTAACGAGCAAGCGCAGAATGTTATGTCTGTTGACGGATTTTTAATTGGGGCTGAACCTTTCGTTCGAAAAAAAGGAGTACCTAAGTTTTTTCACTAAACCATAATCTTACACCTTTTTTATTAATGTTTTTTCGAATGCTAACTTTAAGAATACTTTTACCACAACGAAATTGTAACGATTTAATGTCTTAATTAGCGTATTTTCCTCAAACTGAAAAATCGCTATTGGCTGCACTTTGTCGCCGGCCGGCCGTCCGTCCGTCAGACGCACTCCTTCTACACGGCAGAACCGATTTGGGCGATATGGGGCTCATTTGAAAGGGCTTGGTCCAAGAATTCCGTGCATACCGATATTTTTTGGTTTTGCGTATGGGCAGTGTCAAAAATGTAGTTTAACGCATGTGCCATGCAAACTGAATGAAGAATATAAGTAAAATTAACGACGTTTTCAAAATATTGTTTTGCGCATGCACAATGCCAATTTTCTTATTGAAATCATTAAATAAAATTTAATGCATAGGCACTTCGCGACACCCGAAATTGTTACTCTTCTTCATTCAAAACTTGAAAAAATATTTTGAACAGTACGATTTACGCTACCGTAACTTAAACTCGAACTCAGAAAACAAATCTATCTTGAGCTCTTAGCTAACTGTCTCTCTCGCAGTTTGAACCGTAATGCCTTTAAGAAAAATCCCCGGAATAATCCCTACCTAATTTCTTTAGTTAGCCTTAGTAGTAGTGGTTTAAAGATTCACACGGGGCAGGATAGAGTTTTAGGTTCCCTCCTGTAAGTTCTTCAAACCGTGCCGCTTCTCGGTAAACAGGGAACATTAGCGTGGTTTTTGCTCCAGTTTTGTTTTAGGAATAGCGCTTCTCTAGATACAGCTTTTGGTTTACAGTGTCCGAGTTGGGTTCTTTCCAAGACACCGTATGTCATTTTTCCTCCTTCAAATCAGGTACGGTCCGCGATAGTAAAATAGCACAGGGGTGTGAACGAGATTTTAAATTGATTGTAGTAGCTGAAACGGCTTTAGGAGTGTTTTCTTTTATAATTATATTGAATTTGTATGCATGTATTTTTTATGATTGACTGTTACACAATATACAGAGAGGTCTTATTGGAGAAGCTTTTTCGAAATGTTATGTAAATTTGTGGGTTAATGTTCCTGTATAGGAGCCTGACCATGTATTTGCGTGTGAACAGTAGGTAGCGTGAGCTTGTCGCGCCATGAAACAACGTTATAATGGGAAGTACGTGACGGTCCCGCCGAATCTAATCTATTTTGTTATCAGGGCGCTGCGCACATGGGAATTGCCAATTCTCCGCTAGGGTCCTGGAAAATTGTTATCTAAAGATGTTGACAGACGGACAACAAATTTTTACTTCGCTTAACAATGTAATAACAAACCTTTCATTAAGATTCCATAACTTTTTTGCGCATTTTTAATACCGATTAAATACGTTTTCACATACACAGGCTGACTGCCCACAAATTTAGCGTCAAAAAATGTACATGCCATCAAACCGTCGCAAAAAAGAGGAGTCTTCTCGTTTTCTCCAGTGTTTATTGAAACATCACTTGCTCTACCAACAAACTCTGGCTTTAAAAATCCGTAAATAAAACTCAAATCAAAATTTGATTAGATAAACGCCATCGACGGCGGAACGCGCCAAACATCCCCACTTCTCGCATTCTATATCAGCGAAACAACACGTTTTGCCTAACAATAAACTCCTTATCGCAGAGACAAAAATAAAACATACAAAGGTGCCACTACGCTAATTCGGACGGTACAAGTAAATTCAACTTTTGGGTTTTTAGATATTAAAAAAAGTTGCCAAGGAGAAAATCAGTTGAATACAGAGAGCGAAAGTTTGAAAGTTATCGCGAATATGAACTCTTTTAAGTCTGTACTAAGGAAAGTTGACAATAAATAAACAGCATAACGTAAGCCGGAACCGAATTTCACTATATGTTCGAAGATAGCTCATTTTCAATGTCAAATTCGTCTTGCAACGGATTGCGTTAATTTTGCAATCACGTAAAATTTCCAAGAAAAAGCTACGCTATCTTCCTTTAAAAAGTACAGGAATTTCTACGCATTGGTTAGTGGACTTTCTGGAGATAGATAACGTGCTCGAGTCGCATTTACTAATTGTACTAATTACACGTATATGAACTATACGATTGGATTTGAAGTAAATAGATCAAGCTAGATTTCAAGTTTTAGATGTTTCAAAACAACAAAAGTTACAAAAGGGAGAAATAAATCGTAAACACGGTACTGATCTTAGGGGTCTCTCAATCCGGCACTGCAATTGTGACTACTTACAGTAGGCAACTCTAGAAAAAAACTCCGAATAAAGCCATCTAACTTTCGAGTCGAAACGACGGACGTTCGGTTTCACTTTAGCATCTCGGCAGCAATCAAACCGGACTCGATAGCACGTTGGGTAAAACCTACTTGACCGATTCTTTTATATGCTGGAACGTGAGACATAATCCGAAAGAGAATTGAGTAATCTGCAAAATTTTGTACGTAAGAAAAGGCAAGAGCATACCACAAAAACTTTCTTCGGGACAAAAAATCTGGCATAACCCACATAAATACACGACATAAATGAATTACGACAACAAAATGCAAAATAACATCTCAACAAATGGTACAATAAAAATCAGATATCGAGTCAAATGCAAGCAACAGATACACCGAAGAATCGGACTGTCTGTATGAGGTATTTAATCCACGGAATGGTCAAATCGAAGCATACAATGCAACAGTACACTGATAATAAACTTCCTCGTGAATACATAAATAAATACTTAATAAGCAATATAAAGACATAAACACCTGTACAGTATAACAAATAAACAAGATTCAGGTAACAGTACTGAAAACATGGAGTATGCCACGCTTCAATATCAGTATTTTATGCAAAATGTAAATAACAAATAGTGACATGAAATTCATTGTTAAATAGGTAGTACAAGAAAGAATAAAATTAGTACACTTTGCAAACAAGCACAACAAAGTAAGTGCTGGAGGACGCAACATTACTTAAACTCCGCTCGGATCCGCGTACCATTACCGAACTGAGTAACTGACGCAGGACGCTACCTTTCTCTCGAGTTGTCAGAAATCCCTCCACATCTGCGCAGAAAGCGAAGTATTCATGGTTGTTGTATACACAGAGCGTTTCGTATTTTTTCCGGTATGGCGATTCTTTCAGTTGTGAGGTGTGTTGCCTAACCATAGGCGTATGTAAACACATACTTTTCCTGTTCTATCCCAGTTCTATTTCTGTAAAAGTTTTACTAAAAAACACGCGGTCAGGTTATCTCTAATTCTAAATACTAAATGATTTGATTGCAAACAATAACAAATATTCTCTTTGCCGTTACCACTGCTTTCTTGACTTCCTGTGAAAATTATACAACACAGGTTGCATAACCGCAGAGAATTGCCTCCCAATCATACCAAACGCGGGTAATGGTTTCATAGTTCAATCAAGTTCATCCGACACAAAGGTTTTTGATCGATTATTAAGGAGAGGGAGTTGATAATTTTGCGGTGTCTGTCCGTCTGTCCGTCCGTTAGCACGATATCTCGATAACGAATGGACCGACTACGATAAAATTTAGTAGATGGATTTTTTATCCAATTTGTAGATCGGAGTTCGTGAGTTGGCAATGTAGTCCAAAAAATAAGGAAGGTCCTTTTGACATCTCCGTGAGTTATGAACCGAATTGTATCAAATTCAATATGCGTATAGTTTTGGCGATATAAAACGCAATTCCAAAAATTGAGCCTAATCAATCAACATTCACATTCGCATCTCTACCATTTATAAACAGAATTGCAAAGTATTTTATTTATGAAGGTATTGAAATGAAATTTGATACATAGCCACTTGGAATAAAAGCAAATTTAATGGCAAATTCAAAATTTAGTTTTGCGCACGCGCAGTGCCAACTTTCTTATTTATGGAGGCATTCAAATTAATTTGATACTTGGAATAAAAGCAAATGTACGTAGCGTCATTTTCCAAATTTGGTTGTGTGTAGAATGTGTAGTGCCAACTTTCTTGTTTATGGAAGCAATTAAATAAAATTTCATACCATATACACTTTCAATAAAAGCAAAACTAACATCAGGTTTAAAATTTGGTTTTGCACATGCTATAGCCATACCCAGGAGCTCGTTTTCTATATTTGTTTAGTTTATTTAATATTGAAATAGAATAAATTTCTAGAAAAAATAACGTTATCTTTGCTTAAATACGTAATCAATGCTGTTATCATAATCGAATTGGTTTGATATAAGAGTAGGCGCCAGTTAAGTAGCCTAAATTGATTTTTGATCTCACCATCCCTTATCTTTTAATCACTAGAAGTGAATAGATGCCTTAATACTTTAAAAAAGATGATGCATCTAAATGAAATTACACTTTTATATTGATCTCTTCACTTTTGGACTGTTTAAAGTGCGATAACCTCGGCGGTAACACCTAGAGTAATGCTGTTATAAAAGGTGTGCAAATTTATCTCCGACGTTTCATGTCAACTGGACGTTTACAAATTTCATTTTCGGAAGCATTTTAAAGATATGTATATGGGTCATGTTCAATACTTTCTAGGTGCGACATCATTCGTAATTCATCCCCTTTGTGCTTAGTAGGCGATATAAAAGTTGAAAGTTAACTGATACTACTTCATATTTATGAGTTTATCGGCAAATGATGAATTGATGTTCTGAGTTTGAAAGGGGACGGGGTGAGTAGTGCACTATCTTTATTGTAGGATCTCATTATTTATATATGCCTATTGCGTCCACATTTCAAGATACTTAGGTATTGTACGACGTCTTGTTATTTGATCACGGTTACGCTTAGATGATTGAATCATTTCTTATTTATAACTGCTTTTGGTGTAGGTACAAGCCTCGTGAAGTGTCGCTGTCTCATACGCTATTCAACATCCATCACAATTTCGCAAGGGTAGAAAGAAGCGTTAGCCGCGGTCGCAATGCGTTAATCAGGAATGGCTAATAAAGTTGGATTCCTTATTAAACTTTTACGTATCTTTGAATATGGGCTCCTCGCTTTAATTGGCAATTACTGTTTTTGAAAGTACTCTCCGGATTTCCTTTAGAATATTCGTGCATGTATAGCGTTTGCTGGTGAGCAAATAATGAAGATTTATATAAACCTCATAAATTCTGGTATGCTATGGCTACCGGTAAAAGCGGATAAATTAAAATCTACCACAGAATTAGTGCTGTAGTAGGTAGATCATATCGTCGCGTGTTTAAGGGAAAAGGTGTAATTCGTTTTGGTGTTGCGAAAAAGGAAGCAGCTGGAATAAATACATCTGCTTAGAATTTGCTTGAAAAGCGCGTATTTTTCACTCTCATTAATTAGTGTAAATTGCCCTTTAATTAAATGGAGGAAATTCATCGCGTTTGATATATAAGTATAACCTGGTTAAAAGACGGGAAATGCGTAAATAAGGTGGCAAAGACAATAAAAAGAAGACTAAAAATAAAATCCAGCTTTTTCCGATCATCATGGCCCATTTTACTCGATCTACTACTGTTATGAAGAGTTATTTTTCCTCTCCACCGCCACACTTTTTAACCAGGCCGTTCTTCTTCAAAGGTACTTGATGCTTGTATCTACTTTTGATGGTGTCTCTTTGGCTGTCTGTGAACACGATAACTCAATAACTGGCAAACGCTTGATCCGATTCTGTTGAAACTATGCCTATAGGTCGCATGTAACAAGCCTATTGAAAATGACCGCTATAGCGTGTTTATTTTTACAAATACCTATGTATAATATTTTGTTTATGTTTACCCAACTTATTAATTAATGAATATTACATGATGATTATGATGTTTTTTAAACATTCAATCTTCAATTGTAAATGACTCCGAATCGGCTGGAAATAAATTTAAATCTTATATCTTTGACTCAGAAGACTTATGTGACTTAATATTGAATTTAAATCGAAAACTGTGTACTTTCTGAGTACAGACAAGACTATTGGTTACAGTGGAAAATTCATTTTAAAAGTTGAAAACAACTTTAAAAAATGTTTCTATTTACTGTTTAAACGTCAAAATTCTAATGCCTCAAAATGCTTAAAAGAATCGGTCTGTAATGAAATTAAATGAAAAATTATCTTAATTATACAACGTCTAAATCTATCCCTTGAATTGTTCAATTTTGGAATACTGGATCGCCCTCTATTTTACTCTAGTGAAATTGAACTGATGGTGACTGCTGGCTCATACCGGGAAAATATTTATTTCCAAGTAGTACTCGATGTTAAGTAATCCAAATATCGCAGTTCATTTTAGTAAAAAGTACTAATTGTCTGCAAAGCGGTTTACGTCAGGTAAGTATCGCTGACGTCAAAAATCAATTTTACTGTCGAACGTTGACTCGGTTTTAACTTCTCGCGTCGGATTTCCGCAAATCGTACGGACGAAATTTGACTTAATAAACCGATACAACGAAATATCGAAGGATCCTCAGTATTACAATAACTTTTAACAATAATTTATTTTAATGTTACAAAATACATCAAATTCATGTCTTGGCCATTGAGATAATGCTCTTAATCTTGTTTTGATCAAAATCCATGTGGTCGCCAAAAATAGATCAAATTCATGTTTTGATCATTGATATAATGCTCTTGGTCTTTTTCCCAACGTTCTTGGTGCATAAATAACGATTTTGACATGTTTTGATCAAAATTCATGTGGTCGCCAAAAATAGATCAAATTCATGTTTTGGTCATTGAGATGATGCTCTTAGTCTTTTTCCCAACGATGTTGGTGCATAAATAACGATTTTGACATGTTTTGATCAAAATCCATGTGGTCGCCAGAAATGCATCAAATTTATGTCTTGAGCATTGAGATAATGCCCCTAGTCTTTTTCTCGACGATCTTGGTGCATAAATAACGATTTTGATTATTTTGATCAAAACCCATATGGCAATAATTTAACATTTTTGAATCACACACATGCGGTTATCAAATGTGCACGTGATGTACTCTTGCTGCATCAAGATAATGCGTTTGAAACCTTTTAAAACTCTTAAATTCATGTATAAAGTGTAATTTTTGCTACATTTTGCTCTAAAACTTTCGACCTATACCACAGAGAAGAGTTATATTAAAGTATTACACATCTAAGAGTCATAGGGAATAATCTAGCGGAAGTCCCAACCCGATACATGACCTAGGGAATGAAATATGTTGATTTCTATTATATTGAGCCCGTAGTTTTTCCTGTTCCCGATTCACTCGAAGTCCTATAACTTTTGTTCCTATTGAACCAGCTTCCTGAAAATCAATAGCGTCCGTCCTTAATGTCCAAAGAACCCGTACACCAAATTTCAACTCAATCGGCCACTTTTAAAAAGAGTTAGAGCGCACACGGACGGACGGACGGACGGACGGACGGACGACAATTCAAAACTATAAAGGATCTGAGGATCCTTAATAACCGATGAATTTACTTTCTGTTAGACAATTTATACTTTTATTATTATTACCAATGAAGGTTTCTCTTTAATTGTGAACCGAAAGATTGCTCTTTAACTGAAAAAGACTACGAGCTACACACGCAAAATTTTCTTCTAGTGGTTGATTTTACTTACTGACTCAATTCAAGTCCACGTATTGTGAACTAAAACCACTCTACCGCTTCGAGACACATGTTATGTAATCGCAGGCGTATCGTTATCTTTTTCACACGCACCCTCCCGTGGTTAATTACCAGTCCTCTTGGAAACTTCTTAAATCGTACTATTTCACCCTCATAATAATTTCAAAAGCCCATAACGTGACTTCCCGCTGACCGCTGCTCCCTTTCTGAAATGTTTCAGAATACGCCTTCAAAATGGTGTTAATTGGTTACAGCGACAATCTTTACTCGTTCAGCAATCAACTTTGTTCCTTCTCAACAATCCAACACAGTAGCAAAACTATTGCCAGACGCCTCGACCGTTATGAATTGCACTCTCAGTAGTTCGCTGATTATAAGTAGATTCAAATCATCAGAAAATGACGCGTAAACAAAGCAAAATCTTAACTTTTAATGTTATTGGTGAAACTTGTAAACTAATAATTATCCATGCATGAAGAGCCAAATTTGTTTGTGGATTCCACAATCGGAACGTGACAAATTTTTCTCTGAAGGAGACAGAAATATCCACACATAATCTAAAATCAAAACAAACCCGATCAAGGATCGAAATACGGGTAACTTTAAACAATTACAAGTACATTTACAGCTAGTAGAGCGTTGGACTATAAATCCGGAGGTCGGGTGTTCGAACCTGGGTTGAGGTGAATTTTTCATCTGTGGCACAGATGGGAATTAAGACCTTCTGCAGAGGCACCTCTAAAAGCATTATGCAGGTCACTCTGTAATTGGGCGCAAGCCTGTTGAGGGCCCAGAACAAGAGAGGGATAATAAATAAGTAAATAATTATTGATAATTATATTTTCCCTTGGTTGAGGTGACCAAGCTATTATGGCTGTTATATAATTATATAAAATGTAGACAAATAATTAATTCGTAATGGCGTCGTGCTTGTGCGGTGTTGATTGTCTTCCCCTCCCCACGACTCGACCTATCTATGAAAGTACATGTCAATCTGGTGCATAACACTGACAGATACCGGTGATATTGTCATTGCATGTGGTTCGTCATTTGACCCAGGGTGCTTAAACTAATATATAATCCAAAAACTAACCTGGTTTAAATTGGTTCCAAATCCAAATAAACCGAATATCCTCAAGGATCGCACAAAGTAACAGGTGGTTATGCAAATGGCGCCTACTTACGTATTCGACAAATCCACCTTTATATCCTCCAAGGTGAGAGAAACTCGATCCAACGTCAACAATTAAAGCGACCTTTAATTTATTCATACGACTACCATCAAAATAGTGTTCGTAATGTAAAAGAAAACGTCAATAAGGAAATCAATATACTGTAACTAATTTGCCGTTTGTCTAGCCGGTCCCGAAGAGATATTTTAATTATATCTCAGAAATCGCTCTCATCTTAATATTTTAATTATCTTCGCAGCATCTGAAAGCTCTTTTCGGATGGAAAAGTGGGGAAAATTAATATTGTCTGATACGTTAAGTAATGATTGATCGATGGCAATTTACAAGGACTCACTCGCTTACACGTAAATAAATCTGATAAAGTAACTTGTCGCTTGATCCAAAAATTACAATTACCGGTGGGCTTCACTGGACTACCGAATTTGGAAATTTCAGTCCGGTCATTTTTGACCGGTAGCTAATCGGATGTGTTGTAGCAAACTTCGTCTGATGATTGGATTGTGTCTAGTGTCAAACGAAGCGCGCTTAATTGGCATGAGGTTTGAGACTGGTCCCGGATTTTTGTGATAACTAGAAGCCGAGAAATTAATGAAAGCCGCTTTGGGAAATTTCGGCCCTTTCCGTGTACCGTAATTCCCTTTTTGATTATTTCCCAGTGCCCCACCTTCCGTCCCTCGAATCGCCGTTTCCTCCGTCTGATTACTTCTACAGATATCATTCCAAAACCGCCGACCTTTACCAGACAGAAGCAGAGTGTCCGAATCTTCTGGTGGCGCTCGTGTTACCGTATTGTCCCATCGCAAAACCAAATTTTGAAACTGGCGTTAGATTTTCCTTTATTCCAAGTGCCTATGTATAAAATTTCATTTAAATACTTTTATAAATAAAAAAGTTTGCAATTCGGTTTATAAATGGACGAGATGCGAAAAGGGCACTGTGAATTTTGAATCGATTCGACTAAACTTTGGGCATTGCGTATTATACCGCTAAAGCTATGCCCATATTGAATTTCATGCAATTCAGTTCATAACTAACGGAGATGTCAAAGCGATCGGACATTTCTAAACAAAGTTACCGTTCACACGGACAGATAGATGGACAGACAGACAATGGAACTGACGGACAGACCAACAGACAGACGATAGACAGCAATACAAAATTATAAACGATTTCTAGGATCGTTAATAAACGGCAAAAGTGTAAAATTATGGAACATGTAAAATAGTTTTTTTTACAATATAACTTTTTTAGCAATAAACGCAGAAAAAATTCCTTCCTTGGTGCAAGCTTCGACACCATAACGAACCAAATATCTCAAACTCAAATAGCTCTTAATATAAAGAACTAGTAGCGTCCCAACGGATGCACGGACGGACGGACGGACGGACGGAAGTGGTCACAATAGCGCTTTTTTTGTGGAAATGCGCTAAAAAGTAAAACCAACATGAATATTTCACTAGTTTGAAGAATGGTCCAATAATAGCACGACTTGAATTGACCAATACAGTGTAGTCCAGGCCCGAGTGGGTTTGACCTTGCACATTTCTGAGACAAAGAACCATGATGCAGGGTGTATGTTTTTTGGGTCGCTGAATCCGAATTTGATATTTGTACAAAAATCCGGATGATGCGGGAGCCGCCATCTTGAAAAAATGGCGAAAAATCGGCGGTTTTTCCACAAAACGCGAAATAACTCATTTGGTATCGGTTTTTTGACGAAGAAACATCAGTAATAAATTAAAGTACATAAAATTTCCTTTGAGATGAGCTCTTGTTGATGAAAATCGGATAAAAACTGACGCGACTACAGTGCTACGAAATTCGGCCCAAAAATGACGTTTGGCAATTTTCAAAATTTTGCGCGCAAGAAACGGAACTGACGTCATTCACGAGTAGTAAGCTCTCCGAATGTGAGGAGCTTTTGAAGAACATCCAATTGAATCCCCAATCATCGACGTAAGATTGCTTCTTTTAGTGTGGTTTTTTTATTTTTTATATCCTTATTGGCTGTTTCGTCAGAAACTCGGCATTCGTTATTCAAATGTATAATTGGGCAGCATTTAACTTTAACGAAATAGAACCAACTTTTTTGCTACATTTCAAAACCATGTATCTCCATCGAACAGTTCAACCAGGATACGTGGTTTTGGAATGGAGCCAAAAAATTGTTTGTTTTTCGGGTATAGCCGTAAAATTTTGCTGTCGGATTTTCCTGTTGATAGAACATAACGTCCTGCTGTCCAGCTTTTGGAATACTTATGGCCGTTTGCACCGAAAAATTTAAGCTGAACTTAGCTTAAGGGTAGCTTCAAAATCCATGACAACCATTGTCTCAATAATCGTTGTCATGGATTTTAAGCAACGATTAAGCTAAGCTCAGCTTAAATTTGTCGGTGCAAAAGGTCATTAGTTACGTGTTTCCTTTTTTCCAGTGCGTTTTCGGTGATTGAGCGGTCAATATAGAACCAGAAAGCATAAAAAGCTCCTCACGTTCGGAGAGCTTACTGCTTGTGAATAATAATTGTAAATATTGAAAACTGGGAAAACTTCATTTTTGGGCCGAATTTCGTCGCACTGTAGTGGCGTTAGTTTTTATCCGATTTTCATCAACAAGGGCTCATCTCAAAGGAAATTTTATGTACTTTAATTTATTACTGAATTTTTTTCGCCAAAAAACCGATACCAAATAAGTTATTTGGGGTTTTGTGGAAAACAGCCGATTTTCCGCCATTTTTCCAAGATGGCGGCTCCCGCGACATGCGGATTTTTGTGCAACGTCAAATTCGGATTCAGCGAGCCAAAAAACATACACCTTGCATCTTGGTTCTTTGTCTCAGAAATTTGCAAGGTGGACCCCTGTTTTGACCTCTGGGGCCTGGACTAGTGATCCTCAAACAAATACTATCTATACTTCAACAATAATAATAATTAATGTACTTGAAAAAATAAACCTGGTACAGCGCAGACAAATTAATTGCTTTGACACGATCCTTTATTTATAAAATAAGGGCTGCGTTGACGTTTTACTTTTTCGTTATTAACGACCAGCATTAAAAATATTCTTATATTAGTTATCATCAACTTTAATGGTGGGTTTATACAATCATTATGATTAGTTCACTATCACTAGGTAATTAAAAAATAGCCAAATGAAACAAGGTTTATTGTCGTCGCTAATCAACGAAACCATACCTTTGTTTCTATTGGCTATTTCTAATGATACTGAACTAATGATTATGATTGTATAAATTGTATATTTTTTCTTTTGCAGGAAATTCAATACTCAGTCTTTTTGGAACACCCGGTAACCGGTAACCATTAAGCTGCGCAACCACAAGTCTTTTTCATTTTCCACTTTCTATTTAGTAAAAAAAAAACTTAAAATAGCTCTCGATTATACAGGGTGATTCCTATAGTACCTGCCACCGTTTGGGAGCGTATAGGGGGTGCCTAGGGGAGTATTTTGATATAGGACACTTGGGGTCGGAAATCTAAAATAAGGGCGCCAGAACCAAATTTATCTTCTGGAATTTCACGCCTGTATGTAGGCAACCCAACCGACCGACGTTTCGCGCGGAGCGATGCAGAGCGAGTTAGCGCGAGGAAGCGACATGGGAGGGAAGGAGGGAAAACGACAGTCAAAACAATAACGTTTACAAGTGTTCAACGTGGCCACCGTTGTTCTCAATGCACTTCCTACATCTAGCCAACTATTATTATACTATTGCCATAGTGTTTATTCACTTGATACGCGTCGTTGCAGACGGGATTTCGTGGGTTTAAACAAAATTCTGATCAAGTGTCAGCCACACATCGCCGCCTGAGATCGCTCCGTGTGCACCGCCGGCCGGTTGGGTTGCCTACCTACAGGCGCGAAATTCCAGAAGGTAAATTTGGCTCTGGCACCCTTATTTTAGATTTCCGACCCCAAGTGTCCTATATCAAAATACTCCCCTACGCACCACCTACACGCTCCCAAACGGTGGCAGGTACTATAGGAATCACCCTGTATAGATAATCATAATGTGATAATTCTTCAACGTAAATGCATGTACTGACACGTGATGGTAATCAATCAATGTCGCTCATTTGAGTAGGTATGTTTGTCATTATGCTACCCTTCATGGCTTCATCATTTATTATTTACCGGAAGCGGAGGTATGCCAACCTGATTTGGTTTTCCTCAAAATCTACACTACGGTAGGGAGGGTAGGCAGTGAGAATTAGAAGAAACACAAATACCTGCGAACAATTTGAGTAACGCATATCGTATACAGCATGTAGTGTTTTTTTTTACCATAAAAAAATGTGCGATATCGAGTTGCAAAGTTATTAACCATTTAATGACATAAAACATACATTGAACCGAACTGTACTAATCGAATTTAACTGATTTACTGGCGTCAATTTTCCGCATTGAACGCTGTACTTAACAAATACAAATTGTTTGCCTCACGTGGATCTAAAACCTTGTCACGAGACCTCCATTCCAAGTTCACCGGCAAATTAGTCATTGAATTGAAATCATACGCGCTAATGACGAATTTAATTAAAAATTCACGAGAGGAAAACTACTAAACGAGGGAAACCTTTCGAAAGCAAGAAATTCTATTTCAGATCTCTTTGTCCATTGGCATTTATGTCGCGCTTAAAACTGACTAAATTATTTAAGAGAATGGGTCTTCCAATTAGTGTGCGTGCATTTAGCATTTGAGAGATGCTAAAATATTAATTGCGCGTGTATGAGATTTCTTTACTTCAAACGGTTTGGGGTAGGATTTGATATTTTATGCAACGCGAATGAACGCGAATCGGTAATATACAACCCAATTTTGCGCCTTTAAAGAAACCGCGAGCATTTACGGGTTAAATTTGGTTTCCGCTATAAATATCAAACGTTTTGAGCAACGTCTAGCTATTGTTAGATCTAGATTAAAATACACGGGTATGAATGAATTTCCTAACCTACTTTCCGATAACGAAAATTCGCTTTATGAGACGCGTAGTAAAATCAACGTAAATTTAGTTTTAGTTAAAAATGAGTGTGCCGGAATTCAAAAATGATTGGTTTATTGTAGATCGTAGTGGAAATGATATCAGCCACCGACTCCCATACGGCAGATAGAGAAATGTATTCGCAGTTTCATTTTCACTTGAGCCACGTTCGGGCGTTTAAAGGCCACGAGTGAGTTTCGCGCTGCACAATACGAGTAGAGTGATAGAATGACGCTTCCACTTCCAGCGAAAAACTCAGAGGATGAAGAAGATCAGGATAGTGAGCTGCCCCCACCTCCCGATGGTGGATGGGGATGGGCCGTTGTGTTTGGTTCCTTCATGATCCACATTATAAGTAAGTTTAGTTTACATTCCAATTTTGTGATACGCGTGAACTTGACCGCACAATTTTGAGCTGTAATAGATGCGTGCGATTAGCTGCGTATCTTCTTTAAAGTGGAAATGCGGATACTGTCCTATAAAAGGCAAACAGGAAATTAAATCGAAAGAGCTGCAACAGTTGCGTGATGGGGAAGTTTCTTTGTATTTTGTTGAATAAAAATAGGCTTTGCAACTTCAAGGTAGAATATTTTGTGTAACACGCAAGATTGTTTTGTACGCTGCAAGTTAAAAATCCAGGGATCAATTTTAATTCGTTTGTTCACACACGCACCTTAACGTGTTCTACTTTATCTGTAGCATAGTCAAAATAATGCCCATTGCTTCAAACGCTTCGTGAAACACGAACACTTGGCAAATTGGTCCTGACCACTTGCACATCTATCAAGCTTCCGTACTGATTTGTGCCACAGCCCACAACACACATTTTTCCACTAAACTACAAAATCTAAACTGTGCATTTCATTAGTTTTTCACCCACAAAGATCACATGAAAATTTTTGCTTTGTCACGGTGTAAAAAGTGCATTGCTCCAATGTTTACTAACCATAAGACATTGGCCGGTGTTCTAAACATTTGTGAATTCGTTTACTTACCGCAACGTAAATAGCTTTCCCATTTTTTTCATGTCAATAGTTGGCAAGCCTCCTCTTCACTATTTACTCAAAAAAATTCATTAGGTTAAGGCGCCGAGGCGCCAGTTCACAATATCAAAAATATAAAACACAAAATCGAAAATAGTCCATGTCCATTAAAGGAAGCTGGAAAAAACGCACGGTGCAAACCAAAATCAACAATAAATAAACAATGAGCCTGCATCGATATGACCTGAAAACGCAACGTGTCGACCTTGGGCTGTATTGAAGAAGCATTAATTCTTTCCCGTATTCAGAGACTTTTTTTTCAAATAGGCCCGATCGTTAATATAAGAGGCTACCGCTTGGTCACTTATTTAAAACATGGATTATACTGTTGCATCATTTCAAACACACAGTCAGACAAAATGTGACGAAGGCCGGAAAAACACAAAATTTAGTTCATCATTTAGTAGGGACCTCAAGATTATGTGGCCGATTGTCTATAAGATAATAGGCTATAGCATAGGGGCCCTAGGTACGTGTACTAACACTGTACAGAGCAAATACTCTGTGGTCTAAAATGTCATTTTTGATGACTTTCAGTTTAATATTTTTAGCACATTTTTCCAAACGTCCGTCTGTACCACTACTACACGTCTCCAGTTTAAACTTTTTCGTTGTGGTTTCTTTCTTGTACGGTGTATCACAGCGCCCAGACCAAAACGACAAAAGATTTTTGGGATTAGTCACTTCCTTCTCGAGTTATTACTGATTCTGTGCGGGGAAAATGCGGTTTCGTCGGTCACGAGAGACCACATCTATACTAGTTTTATTTTTCAATACACTAAAACCACAACAAACAAGTATAAAGTGTGCACAACTCCTGTGCAGAGAAAGGGCATTTTTACCATTGGAAATGCTTATGTTTTGTATTTTTTGGATATGAAGTTACCGGTTTCGTCAATCAGAAAAGAAGACAGTGGTGTCGCGTCAAGTGTTGATTGTACCGTAACTCGGCCGCAATCAGTAGATTAAAGAAAAGTCGCGGATACTGTCGATACGATACTTACTTAATAGTGCGCAATTGTTTTGTTAATTCCAATCTAAAATTCTCGCACATCTTCTTTCATAGTATTACGAGCATGATACGATGCTTATTATTCAGAAAGTTTACGTTTGCGACACGAGAGAGCGAGTGGAGCAGGTAACCCCGAGTGAATAAGGGTTAGTTGTGTTTTACATATGGCGTTATATGGTTATCATTTCCAATGTATCCGATGGTTGCCTGGATTGGAAATCTGTGAATTTTTAAACCGAAATAGCTTAGTAAATGGTTGGGTTATAAGAGCATGCTATCGATGTTGACTTTCTTGGTAAAAGATTAATGGGGAGGAAGCTTTTTACACATAAACATTTAAAAGCCAACTGGCATACATTCAAAATCCCCCGGCACTTTATTCTGCAAATATTTGCACTGAAAGCTTTGACATCACCAATAGATCTGTCTTGCCCTGACGTTCCACTTGCCTTTTATGAGTACCATCTTCCGAAATTTCGTTGTCAAGGTATTACTTCGACTTCACCTATAGATATGGCTCGTCCATTCGATTCATTTTGCCTTTCTTCTGACAAACCATTTTCGAGATATTCGCTCTTAAGGTTTTGACATCACCAATGGATATATTTCTTCCAGGCGTCCCAATCGCCCTTTATGAGTACCCTCTCGATAAGCCGTTCTAGAGATATAAGGGAATACATCCGATCACGATAAGGGGTCGAGGAGGAGGATTATAGTTGATAGAAATTACTTCTTTTCGTTGAGATCTTTCATTGGAGTACCATGAACCAGCTCCCCCCCCCCCCCCACCCACTCTTTTGATAAAGGGTCAGAAAAAAGGGCGGCAGTTGGTAGAAAATGTTACCTTTCGTTGAAACCTTTAATTATAATACCACGAAAAATAAATTTAATTTGCAAAAAATTCCCGGACTGTAGAATCATTCCCCTAGAAATTTAATTATTTAAAAAATGCGCTAAAAACACCAATGCAAAGTATATATTTCAGTGCAATTTTGTAAAACGACCTAATCGAACTTGAAAGCCTCGAAATTTTTCCACTTGTGGAAGAATTGTGAGCATCTCTTGCATTACCTATGCGAGCAACAATTCGTGTTTTTGTTAAACAAATATAAATTGTGCACAACCCTGTGCAGATAAAGCGCATTTTTGTAAACCGAAATAACTTTATAAATGGTTGGGTTATAAGGTAGTATCATGTTATATTTATCGATTATTGGTTGATGATTAATGGGGAGGGGGCTCTTTGCAATTTTAAAGGCCGGCTGGCACACATTCAAAATCTCCGCTAAATAATGAGAGAAATTCTCGGAAATATTGCATTTTCCCTTTGAAGATAGGCACCTTTCTCCAACATTTGCGAGATATTCCCAATTAAGTTTTTACATCACCACGTCTAGATAATCTTTCCGCCCTTTGAGGGTACCTTGCTCCGGCACGGGTATTTACACTGAAAGTTTTGACATCACCAATAGATATAACTCTCGCCAGGAAAGATTGCCGGTCGCAGCACACCTTGGCACGTTCCTATCCCGGAGGTCGCTCGCATCTTTAGAAAAACACAGATTGTAGACCGGGATCAGGTCTTCTGTGACCGGCAATCTTTCCTGGCGAAAGGTTTATGTCTCGTCCTGGCGTTCCACTTGTCTTTTATAAGTAGGTACCATCTTCCGAC
>NW_022170596.1:14543882-14573786 GCF_008802855.1 Photinus pyralis
GCACCAAAGATGAGTCACATCCTGTGTATTTCACCCTTTCTCAGAATCTTGGTACCTGCTTCTACCTGACCCATTGTCCCCAAAAACTTGCTTTAACCTCGAGCGTAACCAACATTGTGTATATTATGCATTTACTATCTTTGTTATCTACTGCTAAAACTTTTACAACATATTTTGTTATTAACTTTTGGACTGTTTTAATCAAACTGCAAGGTTTTTCTTACGTCGTACTCTTTTTATCCTTGGCAGTGACTTTTGCGAGGGTACGACACCTTTTGGCTTTGTTTATATTAATGTACATCAACTAAATTTCCGGATTTTCACAATCATAATCATTACGATCATTATTAAACAAACTTTTCACAATTTCAGTGTTTTATTTAAAGTTCCTTCCCTACTGGCTTCAGGTCAAAGCGTTGTCTTCAACTAACGTAAGGGGGCCCTGCCTTAGATGCTTATCACGTGCCACTTTTCAAATTTAAGCGGGATCTTGTTTAGTTTTAGAGGGAATAGCGTAGAAAAATAGTATTCCACAATGCGCAAAAGACTGCAATCAGAAACAATGAAACGATCGTAAGCGTCCACCCCAATTTATTAATGTAAAAACACAAAAAGAACAACTTAAATATATTTGACTACAACAACGCGTGATGTACTACGAAGTTAGTTAGTTACCGCCGAAGAAGTTGGCAACAACGAAAAACCATAGAATACGATTAATTCTTCCAACGGAATTCACAAGCGTGTAGGAACTTGCAGAAATTGTCATTTAGTACTTCGAAATGGACGGTGACACAATTGAAAAATTAATTTCACTGGTCAATGAGTATCCTGAATTATACGATATGAGTAGAAAAATTAATTGTACTCGTCCGCTTTCTTTTTCTTCTTTTTTCGTCGTGTACATGGCATAGTGCCGCTATAAATATTATGAAATCATCTGGTGATGATGGCTCTTCTTCGAGCGTGTAAGAATACATTCTCCCTTAAGCTGAACACAAACAGAAACGCTGCTTCGTCACGCTTCCAAATGGTGCTTAAGTGGGAATACCCCTCTATAATTTGCTGCTAGCGACGCGCCGCGCTGCTCTGCACCGCGCCGCTCGGTGCTGCTCTAATGAGAATCGACCTTTACTAAACACACTGTTAACTAATTTGTGCGATAGACCCATAAAATTAACGACACTTCCTCTTCACATGCTTGCTGAAAAATAGTCTCTTCTGGAAAGGAATGAAAATTTTAACGATTTTGAACTTGCACGCTCCGGAACAAAAAGAATCCGGAAGATGTGGTTAGTTAAACTCCAATTATGATGCTTAGATGTTACGGGGGTTCTCCAACAAGTAATCATACCGTGAACCATAATAATGCTACGTAATGAAGAAAACGAATGAAAACTGGTTACCAATCGGCTTCAGCTAAAAACCTCGGCGTTGCCGTTCAAGAAAATTCCTGGAGCGGGCGTCTGGAAGCATTCCCCTTCGAACGGAGGACCCACTGGAGGGCGCACTCGGACTGTTATTAGAGTAGTCCGCTTTGGATGCCGCTCACCCTGTCCTTCGTGAATCTGCGGGGCCGTACCTTTAGATGATGATGCTGTTCTTAATACGAGTATATTGACGTTAAATACTTTCAATTACAGAATTCCAGGGTTTTTGAAAACTTACCACCTCCCATATCTTAATAAATAAACGAGATATTTAAAAAAATCAAAATCCGTTTCGGTAATTCGGAGGGGGAATCACAATGACATAGTTGGCGACGCACCCCCTCACACCCCCTGCGCCCCAGCAACCCCAACTTTTAAATCTTAAATAGTGACCCCCCATGTGTGATACGTCGTTGGAAAGCTCTGAAAAAATGCTTTCCAACCAAACCAAATAGCATTACATTTAGGTTAGTAATTATCGTGCAAATCAAAAAATAAACATGGAAAATCGTATTTAACTTGAACTTCCAAAGCCGACTCGATAGCAACTCATTTTTGATCGCCAGTTATAATCTATTCTCAAACTCTTTCGAACCTTTTCAAATGTTGGTTTTGCAATATTTCGACATTCTTGAATTATTCTCTGTCTTAGTTCGTCTATGTTCGCCGGTTGCGTTTTAAATACCTACGACAGATTTCAAATGTATCATATTAGCTTATTTTTTGATTTGCACGATAATTACTAACCTAAATGTAATGCTATGGTATGGTTGGAAAGCATTTTTTCAGAGCTTTCCAACGACGTATCACACATGGGGGGTCACTATTTAAGATTTAAAAGTTGGGGTGGCTGGGGCGCAGGGGGTTGAAGGGGGTGCGTCGCCAACTATGTAATTGTGATTCCCCCTCCGAATTACCGAAATGGATTTTGATTTTTTTAAATATCTCGCTTATTTACTAAGATATGGGGGGTGGTAAGTTTTCAAATTGTCACCCTGTATATGTCTTATATACAGGCTGTTTCACGCAAATAGTATTCTTCGTATGTTGTATGTCGTGCGGAATCAATTCCTTATCATTTAAACCTGACAATTTTAGAAACACTAAATTAAAAATTACTGTCAAATGTATTCAGCTCATACGCACAATTTTGGGTAGTTTTTAGGATGTAATTTTAAATTTCTTTATTATGATGACTAATGAAACATGGAAACGAGTTCTAACTGTAAATGCAATAAATTCTTAGCTAAAATCACAAAAAAGTATTCATTCTGAAATAATCGTAGCAATAAATATCCAATATCACAGAAATATGAGCGCACCTAGATTAGGGTCGGTCGGTTTATTAGATACATTTTATACATTGTGTTCCTAAATATGATGTTAATACGGAACTCACTAATTCTTTGGCTTATTTTATGACTCAAAGCAAAGTTCATATAACCATATGCCCACAAACACTTCGTTACCGATTTACAGGGTGTTAACATTTCAAGATTTTTTAGGTTTTTTCTTTATATCTCCTGCAGTTTTTGAGATATTTCGTTCAAGTTTGAAATTATAACTCACGCTGAAGGGATTACATATTGGTCATTTCAATGGTTTTTCTTTTTGAACTTTTTTCGATACCATGATTATTACTACCAAGTACAACGACAACTTCACATAACAAATCGCAACATTTGTTACTTTATCGTATACACCACAGGCAACATACGTGTAGTACAAATCTAAAGGTATAATAATCCGTATTTTTTTCTGCGAAAGGATACGTTACTTTTTTTGTAGAGATGACGTTTTTTGTACTACTAAAATAGCGAGTTGTATTACAATTCGTTGATCCCAGAATTGGTAGATCCACGAAGAAGAAGAGGGCAAGATCTTCGAAAAATGAGCCGTTTAGCCGGAAATGAGAGTACAGACGGACCGACCGACCGACAGACCGACAGATCGACAGGCCTACTGACCGACAGACCGACTGACCGACAGACCAACATCATCAAGATTTTGTTTGATTCGGATTCCTGGTGCTTCAAAACGTGCATTTCCGTCAAAAAAGTGGGGGATCTTTTTTACGGTGCATCCCTTCCCGGCAATGTACATCCCGGCGACGTACACCCCGGCACCGTTCTCCCGGCGCCAACCCATCTCGGCGACCATTGCTATCCCGGCATCTGTCATCCCGGCGATTTATACCCGGCGACGACCTATCACGGCGACGGCCTATCCCGGCAACTATTGATTTTCCGGCATCGGTTATACCGGCATTGCATACCTTCCAAACGATCCCAGTCCATCCCCATCTTTTTTTGTTTTTTCTATACACACATTTATTATCTTCCAATTGCAAAAATTGAACACTGTTCATTGTCATTTCCTTTCATTTTTCCTGTATGAATAATAAATAGGCAAGGTATGTAAAAGTACCTATTTACTGTTAACGCTCCATTTTGTAGGTGTACGCAGTGTGTCCTTTCGATAGAAAGAAGGGTACATCAGCAAAGTTTTGGAAAGGTCTGAGCTGATTTGAAATCATTTTAAATTTAAGCAATTTCATTTTTTTTTTGTTTTCATGATATTTGATAACAGCAAATTGCCGGTACGACCGAAACCGGGACGTGCACTGTTGCCGGGATGGTCATCGCCGGGGTTGCCCGTCGCCGGGTTTAAATCGCCGGGATGACCGAAGCCGGGAAGTAAATGGTCGCCGAGATGGATTGTCACCGGGAAGTCGGTGCCGGGATAGTCATCACCGGGATGGCAATAGTCGGGATGACTGGCCGTCATTTTTTACCCAATGCATTGCAATACCTCCCTTACAAACGTGCGGGTGGTAAAAATTATAACGTTTTATTTATTATTCCAAAATATCCGGGCTATCCCACTAGGAAGGTTGTGGGACTTTTTCGAGCGTCGTCCTGGATGGTGGACACAAGTATCCATCAAGTGAACAGATTTAGTTATGCTATACCATCAACAAGTTTGAACAAGTCATAAAATACGGTCTTTCATGTTTTCCTGCTCCCGCAATTAGCAAATAGAGAAATTGAGTATCATACCCGAAGTATGGGACCCATTCATATTCAAGAAAAATTCCCCTTGTGAAAAGATGACTTTTGATGCTTGTCATAGTAGATATTCGATTTGTTCTTTAGCAGCTTTGGAATTGATGAGAGTGAAAAAAGCGCCTACCAGTCAACGAATGAATTTTGGTACTCAATTGACGCAAGATTGTGTGCTCTTTAATTCAGCATTAATAACTTTTTTCCTCAAAGACCAGTTTTCAAGTTTTAGACAAAAATCTGAACAGTCATTGTTTTGCTGGTACTATGCCTAAAGCGGAAAAAAATTTCAAATTCGCTAATTTGGATGTTAAACATTGTCATTAAGACGATATCTAGCTTTTCAGGAAAAGGTGGACGTATCAGCCTTGACCAATATAATACATAATAATTTTTCTCCTTTTTTGTCCCGTTTAAATATAGATGAGACTTTGATTCGTGCACGAGTAAATCCACGTGCTTTTCGAGCACATTTATTAAGCAATTATGGTATCTGCCGAAACTCAATATAGGTATAAGCACAAAGCAAGATTGTGTGTGTGTGTGCGGTTGAATTTGTGGTGACTTAAAAAACGATTATGGTTAATAACACGAATTACCCTACCGTATTTAGAACCGCGGTGAATCACTACATTATTCCGAATTCGTGGGTCATATATAAATTATACTGTCAGGTATAAAAAAATCCATTGACTTGGGCTTTCAAATAACTCATAAAAATTCTTGAAAATCAAAATAGCTGGTAGGTATAAAAATCAATCGCCTCAAACGAGCTATTAGTGACGGTAAATTAGGAGAGGTCCGATTTTTGTCCCCGTTAAGCATTAGAACAGATAAATATTCGATAATAATGACGTTTAAAGCCGTCTGTAATTATATTTGATATATTTATAGATAAATACACAGAATATACGTGTATTAATAACAAAAATTCTCACGCACACATTTAACGAGACTTATTTTAAAGGAAACTGATATCTACAGCATCACTTTAAAAGCATTTGCAAAAATAAATGGAAAAGAATGGAATTCCGTGGCAATTACGCACGAACAATGGTTAAATGACAGGGTAGAAGCTATGATTAGTACCTGTAAGTGAGGAATATCACACCGGGGAGCCTGTCAGGGGGTCATTATATTCCTCCCTCCTATTCCGAGCCAGCCTACTGACCACAAGGACTTGGGTGGTCATTCCGACAAGGCCGTTCATTTTTTATCGGATTCGCAAATAATATTACTAATTTTGAAAGAATTAGTAATGGACCGTGGAAACCCGTGATGCTTTCTGTTAAATGAAAAGGATTTTTTACAATCCCGTGTCCCCTAAGCGGATTAAGCTGTTTGTCCCAGGATAAGCTCTATTATTTTTAGTATAAGTGTGTCATGCCTAACGCTTTATTATGTTCTTAGATGGAGCAATTTGTAAAATTAAAGCTTACCAACTTTGAATGGGAAAAATGAACGGATAATAAAAGTTATTCGGCTTCTTAAAGTTTTATGGTCGGTAACTAATTAAATGATATTAGATCGGAAACTTGATACCTAATATTTAATACGTAGTGTCGTTTACTTACCGAAACACGATTTACACGCTTAATTACGCCTGAAATGTATCAATCTGGAAGTGCGCCACCTAAAAGCCATTGCATTAACTGGTCGGAAAGCAGTTTCTTTTCAGAGTTGACTGACCATATCAAAAATGCGTAATTACGCTACACAACCTTTTCAGATTATATTCTCGTATGTGATATTTAAAAATTGATCATGATTGTATATATCGGCGAGCAATTATAAATTGGGTACACACAATCCGCTAAGGTCAACGAGTCTTACGTTACGAAAATTGTACCTACGCGTCATCCATCCATCGTGGGACCACGCGGCTTAACATAGAATTTAGTAGTTTTGGAATTAATTAGTGGACATTGTTGGCATACCTCTGAAAGTCGCTCATAGGAAAAGGGTTAAGTTAGTGTCGTGTTAGGAATTTTCTAACATTGAGTCGATATGTCTGTATATAGAATTTGTTGTTTCTTTTTATACGCTTCTTATGTTTTATCAATGGCAATTCCTTGAATATTTTCCTTGGCAAGGCTGGGAAACAATTCCTAATGGATGAAAGCTTTCAAACGTACTTTTGGTCCTAGATAATCTCGTACCGCTTTGTGTTACTATAGCAAATTGTATCTGTAGCGGGATAGAATAATTGTATACTCGTAGCATACAAAAGGCAATTGAGCGTTATGGTTAACTGTAGCAAATCCTAGCATTTTGTACGCGATGACTGAGATGCCAAATGTGATTGTGGCTTTCTACGTTCAGCCATAAAACACGAAATATAGGAAACGTACGTTGATACCATGTGTAACACCTAAGCATGCGAAATCGTTGGGTTTTAAAAAGAAACGTTTTTTTCCTTCGTCAAGAGAGCTTCTAACGTGTTTACTAATTGTCGACGAACTCCCGTAAAATTTGAAGCGATTTGATAGATGGCTCCACCTACTGATGGAAGTTAATTACGCAATTTCCGCGCAGAAATTACAGCGCATTTTTTTTGCATTGATTTTTGGTGTCCATATTCATTTCCTTTTCTTCGTAAGCCGCATCGAAGTACACCTCGATTAAAAAAACAGCCGAAAGGTTAAGGTCGAACGCATGGAATTGTAATTGCGATCTTCCGAATATATCTATCGATCTCTGTCGATTGAATTCATAATTTGGGAATTCCGAACTAACTAGTTTGGACGGTATCCGCCTATTACTGGAGGTTTTACATGTGCATTCTACTCTTTACGTAAGTGCCGCCATTTTGCATTTCGTTTATTTATCATGTACCTTCTTTAGGTTTTGGCTGTTATTTATTGTGGCGTAATTCCCATCGATAATCGTTGCTTTATCTACGAGTAGCCCTCGTATTCAAAAAGTAGATTTTATGTCATCAAAGAAGAGGGTTACCTTTGATTTCTTTTAGGATTCAAGTTCCATACACATTTTACGTTACATACTAATTCTTGTTTGACGTACAAGTTTTGTAACCTTGAACTCACCTTTACCTACGGGTGCCGATGCCCTTAGCTTACCTGCACATCTGCTAAATAGCAAGCGGCCATCTTGCTGTCAAGATAGATAATAGGCCACCGAGTCACGAAGGAGCCCTTATATAGAACAACTTCCGTAACCCTTTAGCGTCTTAGTTGATAACTATTTTGCTCTTTCGGGGTTTCATGTGAGTATATTTAACTAATTTGTGAACATTCGTATATGCTCAGTACCCTTGCCATCTCGGTTAAGTTATGAAACGCAAATGTTGACCTAAGGATCGTACTCGATGTAGAAGCAGATTACGGGTAGAACAAGGCCTTTTAGGTAGTAATGAACTATATAATTATGTACCGAGCCCTGCGGCTTGGGAGGTTTTTTGACTGTTTTTAGAATTGGATGCGAGAACTGAACTCACTTCTTGGCGTCAACAGCTAGCTTTATTCCAAGTAAGAGTTGCCTTATGTGTTTTACTTGTAATTGACTCTATACGTGCGAATTTTTGTACAGAATATCAAGTTACTTGTGGAAAATCGTTTTAAGATTCAGTAATTAGTTTAATAGATCATTATTGACCGGGATTTATATTCTTTTGGGGGAAGTTAAATGTGAGTTTTATGGGAAGTTTAACGTACACGTTTGGGAAAATTCATATACGAGAATATTGTGTGTAATTAACGTTATTGAATTTTAGAGACACTTTGAATTTATATTATTTAGAAATAAACCAGTAATTTTCTTGGCTAATTTGATTTTACTGTTACTACTACCTTCGTATCTTCTCAATTTCATACGAGGAGAGCTCAGCCCTATTGGTAAGTTGTGACGAAGTGTAGAAGACTGAAAGCCCAGAACGAACTTCCGCTGTGGAAGCTCCCATGTTTATATTTCATTTACTAACCCTGAGCTAATTAACCGTTTATGCAGCGGATTTGAGTTAAAGCAGCTCCAACCTAAACCTTACGTTATAAGCTAAGGTGTAAACCTGGAGTAAACATTCAGCATCATCTTGCGATGGTACCTAAATATGTATTTTTGAATTCCCATATTTATAAAAATTAAAATTTGCAATACCAAATGTTACAGTGAATGCGTGAAGCAGAGAAAGCGTGCTTGCCGTTTTTTATATGGCGTCTATTTAATTATATTTAGTGGAAACAGTGCTGAATATTATTCCAAGAGTGCTTTTCCATATACATCAACAATTGATCAACGAATAGAAACAATTATCAACGCCAATCGACCAGTTTAGAAGAGATATTTACGTTGACCTACTTCAACTTCATGTAAGAGTCTTAACATGGAAAGATTTTATTGTTAACACGCTGATATTATTTATGAAGAATTTGGCATACAAATTGAGTAATGCTGTGGATGTAGGATTTGAAGAAGGCCTTTGTCGTCGTCGTTTTACCTTTCCGTAATTATGTTGGAAATCAGGGATATCATTTTCCTGTAACGTCACAGTTAAAACAACTGGTTTGAGCAGGTACGTTTTGCATGCGCGTTTCTAAGTATTTATTGATTTAAAGGTATAATTCAGGTAAAGTATCGATGTTGATTTTGGCGGGATATTTAAAATTGGCGCTTCATCTGAGCATAACGTTTCCCAAATTTTGTTGTCATAAACCTGCCCAAATTAAATTTTGGACATACCAACACTACATTATTTTTTTTACCAAAAAATAGATACCAGGTATTTATATAGGCAAGTACAAAAGATCAGTTCATGCAACGACCTACAGAGCAACTACAACAACAAGTCAGTAAGCAAAATCAACATCATTGGCGTAACCAACGTGAAATATCACAATCGACACAAAACAAGTACAATTTAAATACGAATTTTAGTTTCAATCGAAAAGTGTCCTTCTCAGATCTAACTTGTTAACCTTGTAAGTAAACTTCATGAAAGTATAAAAGTTTGTGACAGTTCTCTGCGACTTATACAAGTTCTGAATGTTTTGAATAATCTCAAAATCCTCAAGATCTTGTACGTATCCATTTATCCACCTTCTGAATATTTGAAGATTCTGGGAATTCTTAATATTCTGATTGTAAGCGTGTTGAAGATGATGAAAATTATATGGCAGATTTTGATGGTTTACAAAACAGTAAAATATTGTAATGATTTCGAGGATTTTAAAAGCGAGCGCCGCTCTAGTTTTTCTAGCGCCATCTGTGACTGAAAGTGGCAATGTCTAAACTTATGAATCTATGAATCACTCAGCCAGTGTGCGATGAACTGTTTCTTTCAATCGACAATATATCATTTTGCGCTCTTAATACATAAATAGCTATTGGCTAACGTATAGTTAACTACTGGTGGTGTAAAATTAAGAAAGTTACAACCCATGATGACATTGATGACTCCTAATAATAGTAGAACACCGCCGTACTAGTTCCCTCCCTCGCCCCCCTGTTTTGGAGAGTTTCCAATGTCATGGTTTTGGAATTTTCCAGGTTACGTCACTAGGTCATAACCTTGGGATTTCCCCGATTACATCACAGGGTCATTACCTTGGGACTTCTCCGATTACGTCGCAAGGTCACGACCTTGGAATTTTTTCAATGTCATGTGACGTCGCGTGGTCTTGGGATTTCCCAAAGCTATGGCCCCGGAATTTCCCAAGGTTATGGTCAATCTCATGGCTCTGGGACTTCCCAAGGTCATGTCTCTAGGATTTCCCAGATTTCCCCAAGGGCGTGGCTCTGAACTTTGGTTTCAAGCCTTGGATGCTGTACCAAGATTCTGGTTTTGGATTCTGGGCCAAGGTCATGGCCTTGGTACCGTCACTAAGGTGTGACCTTATTACAAGCTGTGAGATGAGGGCGTACAAAGCAAAACCAACGCGTACCATAAGTAAATATGGTGGGATGAGCTTGAACTTGGTGTATTACAAAAAAAAACCGAAACTATTCTTAAAGAATGACAAATTATGTATTTCAACATTTTGACAGAAGATGTACAAGCAAGCAAGCGAGCAAACAAAACAAAAAAACTTTGCTTATATGTAACGTTATCCTAGTTCTTGTTTGAAAATCCTTACTTTTTCAAGGCGTACTCTTTCTTGTTACACGTCATGTAAATTCGCGTTTCAAGAAAACCCAGTTTCAAGGTAAATTCAGACTTTGTTTATATACGAGTCTTCTGTAGGAATGTATGAGAGAATTTTCCAGAGCGAGTATTCCAGAAGGGCGACTTTTTGAGCGAATATTTCGAGAAGTTACAGTGTACTACTAACACAAAAAAACATTGTAGTAGGTATACTGTCATTCTCACCTTTATTGATTTATAATTTAAAAATAATAAAAGTGCGCAAAAATGGTAGCGGGTAATTCGTACAATTGCCTGTAAGATTAATAGTTCCTTATTCTCGCGGCAAAGCGTGAATCATAAACTAATTAAATGTATAAATAAAACAAAACTTTTGTGGATTAACCACAGAAATTTTGGAACTCATAATTACATCGCAAACCTATACTTACCTACAACGCCTCACTTTCCTGCGAGACTGAAACATTTGATCTTAATAACCTTTGATGTTTCATCATCTTACAAAAATTAACTTACCACCTCACCTGTTAATTTTTCAGTTACCTTGAAGGTGTAAATCTAAACGCCTTGATACCCATTTGATATTTTCAATTTGTTTACTATTATCTCTTTTACGTTTTGTTTTAACGCTCATCGTTAGCGAAAAACTTGTTCCACCAGACCATAGCTGGGAGATATAATTACGAGCAAATGATATCATCAATAATGCTTGTCCAAAAAAACTCGATTGGATGGATAATCTTGAGTGTATTAAATAGTTTAGGACAATAAACCGTAACCAATTAACATAAAAACTTGAAAACTACAAGAAAATTTAATTAACCGCGTATAAAGAAGGATTATCTCTAGAATTCACTAATACGAAATAGTTCTTAGCTATTCGTTAATGCCACTAAATTACTAATTGATACTAATAAAAAATCACTAAAAATAGAATAATGACTTTCTTTTTTATATTAACGGTGAAGGATCCAAATTCGTGTGGTGGGTGGCGTTCTTCATTATACCTGTGAGAATCTAATTAGTTGATGTTCAGTATGAGAGAAAGAGTCAACAAGTGACGCCATAATTTTTAATATTATTTGTGATGTTCTTTTAACGCATAATAGGCTATTAGAATGCTGCCGGACCATCTTCTTGTAAGCATTCAATTGAAATTATATACCGCTTAGTAATCATAACAATTCGCAGAAAGTAGAACACAAGCTTATCTTAAAAATTAGTTCACTCTGTATTAAATATGCAAAATTTAAGAATCGGTAAACACAAATATCATAGCACTCCAGTAAGGAAGAAATAGTGAGTGGTGTCTAATATTTTCTACGCTAGAATACCATGTTACAGACCAAGAAACCGAACCACCACGGACCTGGCCCCGAAACTACACACCAAACGTCAACCCTTGCGTTTTCCGAGTACCTTGTTTCTTCAAAGAGAACATAATTTCCAAAAATTTGTACGGAAAGACATAAAAAACAATTTTTCTCCTTTCCGTCGTTTTAAATATGTAGCAATAATATCTAATAGAAGAGATGGCACCAAAGCGTGATCTACTACGGCTCTAGAAGGATCCATACCGTTCACCTTGACTTCGGGCGAGAGGCGACGGGAGGTTTGAGCGAGGTGAAGAGGCACAGCCACCGAAACCGTGCTTATGTCCCATCCGGGAGCGGAATATTGAGGCGCAACATGATTAATTTAGATGAGGCTTATTCAGGCACCGACACGTAGAGACGCGATTTGTTAAAAGGCACCGAAATGTTTCAGTAGGTACCTAGGCGATTTCGTATAGAGTAGTACATTTCCACGGTTGTATTAAAAAAGTAAGTTCCAATGGTATTTCAACATAACAACACGAAGAGGTTAGCAGAAGAATGTACACCACAAACCTGAGAGTCTTCAACCTTTTACAAGATGCCAATAAAAATTAGCAACCCTTTTTCGGGAAAGAATTACCGAACCACCCTGTGTTTTATAACCATCCGTTACATGCAATTCATTTAATGTTTCAATTGCAGCATTAATTGTTTTTAGATTAGTGTGGAAGACCCAAACTCAGTCTCTACATTTAATTAAGGGAGCCATTAGTTTATTTGATTTTATTGATCTCTCTGACTGGAGTCGTCTAGGACGTGCTCCACTTATCACTATTTGGCCACTTCCTATGTTTGTATTTTACTTTTAGAAAACATATTGTAATTAAGACTTGATTCATTTTATCCCTCAATATTGTGCTATTTTTGTCGTATCAAAATAAGTGCTGGGATCTTATTATTTCTTGAAGAATCTCGGAGTTTCTTCAAATATTCTTTATCGTTTCTTCTGGTTTGCTTTTTTACTTTGATTTGATGTTAAATCAGAAAGGACTAATGGTCCAATCAAATTTACTTTATAGGAGTGTAAACGAATACATTTTCTATTTACGTATTTCAACTGCCTCGTCCCTATCTATACTAACGTGTATTTTTTCCAGCGGGGTGTTTAACAATAAATGGCTTAAGTGCATCAATATTATGGGAGAGGGAGACCTATAATGAAAAATAAAATAATCAGAACAATCGTCTTCTGTTTCGTGGCGAAGTAGATTTCTTTTCTGGCGTCCCTCGTATATCTTGTTTCGGAGCTATCAGACTTTCTGGACCGCAGATGGTAAATCGAATTCAAGAAAGGAATTAATGAAAATCGCTATCGCCATTCGAATGGATGCGTATATATGACTACGTGTATTTAGTAGGTATGTTGTTCTCTAAATCAACATGCACTGTTTATGCATAAGTCGGGCAGAGTGAAGATCATTTTGCAATTAACATAATTATAAAGTTCAAATTTACGAACGTCTTTCCAAATTGTCGGCAGTGTATCTACTTATAGGTGTAGAAAAGATAAATAAACGCCCCAAAATTTTGAAATAGTGTGAATGTGCCAACGAACTGAATAGGTTTATCAATAAAGACGTGTTGAAACTAAAGCTTTAAACGGCATACCTATACCTATAATGTAAGAAGAGGGGTTCTTACCATTTAAACAGGCTTAAGTAGATATACGTGTATAACTTCCAACTGTTAAGTGCATCCCAATTGGTGCAAACAAATACTTCAAGATGTTTAGTTTTTAGAAAATTCAACAAATCCTTTTAAATTCCGTAAGAAAAGACAGGTATTAGGCCACTACAAAATCGAACGCTCAAGAGAGTTAGAGAAGAACGAAACTACTCGACTACCGCTTGTTCATTTTGTTTTTATTTAGACGCATAAAGAAATAAAAAGGCAGATGTTTCCCCAAAATCTGTATAGGGGAAAGATTGCATCATATCAATTTACTTTTGTGTTTAGCTATACACAGTGAACCGTTTAAGTACATACAATAGTGATATCAATAATTGATCGTAAGAGGATTTACACAGCATTTAACGCATTGTCGCTTATGTATCTTTTTTTATAAAAGAGGATTAAGTTTTAATCTGATATGATATTGCTTTCATTTTGAAATTCTGATATATAATGGCGTCTTAAACGTTTATTAAATAATGATTTCGTGATATCGTCCATTATTCTTCAATATATCGGAGATACACTGCACCGACCATAAATTGCGCCTTGGGGACCTAACATTTACTGTGCGCGCTATATCAAAGAATTAAATGAAACAAATTACCTAAGTCTCTTCCTTTGTTCTGAAGTTGGATCTATTTCACGTACCTAGATTGAATGACAACACTTAAAAAGGAATAAAAGGTGTTACAAGCTCGTAGATTTTCAATTCATACATACTATACACGGTGGCGCATCAACGACGACCCACCATTAATAAACCCCTAAAGAGCATCTAAAAAAACGGCAGAGCACCTCGGTGTGACTCGCTACGGCCTCATTGGATTTGACCCATTTTCAATTAGCTTATTACATGTGGTATATGTACAGGGTGATTCCTATAGTACCTGCCACCGTTTGGGAGCGTGTAGGTGGTGCGTAGGGGAGTATTTTGATATAGGACACTTGGGGTCGGAAATCTAAAATAAGGGTGCCAGAGCCAAATTTACCTTCTGGAATTTCGCGCCTGTAGGTAGGCAACCCAACCGGCCGGCGGTGCACACGGAGCGATCTCAGGCGGCGATGTGTGACTGACACTTGATCAGAATTTTGTTTAAACCCACGAAATCCCGTCTGCAACGACGCGTATCAAGTGAATAAACACTATGGCAATAGTATAATAATAGTTGGCTAGATGTAGGAAGTGCATTGAGAACAACGGTGGCCACGTTGAACACTTGTAAACGTTATTGCTTTTGACTGTCGTTTTCCCTCCTTCCCTCCCATGTCGCTTCCTCGCGCTAACTCGCTCTGCATCGCTCCGCGCGAAACGTCGATCGGTTGGGTTGCCTACATACAGGCGTGAAATTCCAGAAGATAAATTTGGTTCTGGCGCCCTTATTTTAGATTTCTGACCCCAAGTGTCCTATATCAAAATACTCCCCTAGGCACCCCCTATACGCTCCCAAACGGTGGCAGGTACTATAGGAATCACCCTGTATAGGTAGAGTGACCATAATTTTTCAACAAGAAAAAAGTACATTTATAATTTATAAGCGAATGCACTGCTAATACTCTAGGAAATTTTTCTGGTCACAATATTACGAATCTAATCAAACAGTAAGAAAAAAAAGTTTTTTTTTATCAAACATAGGTACATAAATTACTTGTCTTTATATGTATATATAAATTTTAAAAGTTAATTTTCCTCTGGCGTTCCTGCCTGAACATTTTGATCATCATTTTGGTACCAGTCGTACTTTTTGGAACCATGAATTTCCTTCAAAAGTTGTGGTTTACTCTTTAAGAATTGAAACATTTCATCGATAGATTTCTGCACAACGGATCAAAATCCAACTAAGCAATACGTCAAAGCATTTATGACCAAAGACATGCAAGAATTATATTTCGTTTGGACAAAAAGTATTACTTTTATTTTGTGTAATTAAGAAAAAGAGTACATTTTAGGTGTACTTGATAAATCGTAAAGGACAATAGGACAGCGTTTGAAAAGAAAGTACTGTCCTACTAAAAAAAAGTACATATAGTCACCCCGGCTTTATGTTTCAGTGGTAGAGTGTTGGACTATAAATCCGGAGATCGGGTGTTCGAACCTGGGTTGAGGTGAATTTTTCATCTGTTGCAGAGATGGGAATTACATTAGACCAGTTTCGTCTCCACCATTGTAAACCCAAGAACAAAATTGCCGCCAACGTAAGTCAATTGCTGTTGTGAAAAAAACATGTTCGCCAAATCTAGTAAAAAAACACTCAACATTTTAAGCGCCCAATTCAAACTGTCTGCAAACATTTTGTCTCGCCCGGTATAAGCAAATTGAATTGTGTTTATTCAGTCTTAATTAACATCGATATCGTACAGAAAAATAACGAAATGCGCGCTTGATGGGTTATAAATCTATGTCTGCCAATAAGTGAGAAATATTGAAATGTAATACATCCATTTATTTAAGAACCGTTATAAATTCATCAATAATATTAATTTTATATAATAATAAATAACGTTACAATATGTAATTCTCATCTTTACAAACGATATATTACCCTTTTTTATATGTGCCCTTGTTCATTAATTTTGGAATATGCGATGCACCTACATAACGTTTATTTTATATGATCGGAAAAAGCACAATAAAAGGGATTTGCTTTTCAACAACTATAGCGTCTCTCTCTCTCGCTTCCTTTCTTTCTTTCTCTCTTTCTTTCTTTCTCTACCTTCTCCTTTCTCAAAATATAGAAGACCGGGGTCTCGTTGCCCTCTAGGGCGAATCTATAGCATAGCGCATTGGATTACAAAATTTACTAGCAGTGACAAGTCGAGGACTTTAAAATCCCAGGTATTGAGCGTAGTAGCAAAGAGTAGGTAAACTAATGACATATTTACTTTACTTTACCTACTCTATGCTAATAATTAATAACTATGGCCATAATAATAATAATTTCTCAACGGGAGCACCTACTAGAATGCTACTAGTAGCAGTAGCACAGATTTAGAGTATTTAAATCTGTGCTATTTTTTTTGTAGTAGGTAGGTAGGTATCACGCGCGCATAGTAAATCACAATGCGGCACATTTGGAGATATGTTTTATGTATGAATGAATCTACCAATTAAATATAAATTCTATGAATCTACTTCAGTCTCTAATTACACTGCCACTTTACATAAGTAAATAAAACACAAACACCTTGAGTGTTTATGCAACTTTACGTGTAAAATATTATGTTCAGAATTAGCATTAAGTCACCATCTACTGCAAATCCATTTAACTATCTTCGAACATATTACAGGGCAGAGAACGCTCGCTCATAAACTTACAGTTACCTCACCAAAGTGGTCCGTTGAAGTTAGAGCCCTACTTCGTATTGCGTCGTTTCCTCGTTTGTAAATATCAAAACGTGCTACTAAAATTACCCACTATGGAGCAGCACTTGCGTTTTTACGAAATAATAGTGTCATTTATTGTTTTCATTATTGAAATCAGAAAAAAATTCTCTATCAAGTGAGACGACAAAAAGTAAAAATGACTTTCATAATAAAAAACCAAGTTGATGATGGTTAACCGGAGACCGTTTATTAATATCACACTCACACTATGACACCACCTACTGTACGGTACAAAACATTAATTCCCCAAATTATAGATTATAACCACCAAATAATCCAAAATAAACACTACACATCACACAAAACCACAGGTAAATATTAACAAAAGAACTCAAAACAACACAACACAGGTACACACACGCATACACCCAATACCCTCCTCTTGTTATACTAACTCGGACAATACATAAAAAATTAAGATTCCAATAGCCATCTACTCCCAGCATCACTATTCCATCTGATATAATATTAAGCACCAATTGACGGTAATATACCTAGATATAATAGCGGTTGTTTCTAGATAGTTTTGTTAAATAAAAGCCAACCAATAAAGATTGTGAATACCGCTTCTTAATTTTCGTTTCGTTTGCTAATGTCTCAAATTTCAATCACAAAACCACAAATTTAGTCCAGTCAAATTACGGTTTGGGCTGGATGTTGTCACTTCACTCAACGACACCAAGCGCATCCTATGTAAAAAAATTCGCTGAATCCGAAAATCCTAGTCCCCCTGGCCGGAAACGCCCGAAACATATTGTTATAACCAAAAAACGAAGAAAAAATGGGAAAATGTCGTGTTTTTTCACATTTGACTTCGAATATCTCGTTAACTATTTCTCCGAGGGAAAAAATGAATAGAAATGTACTTGTTTAGAATAAAATTTTATATAAGATACAGTTCGTCGAGAACGCTCATTTTCAACTGTTATTGTTATTTATGGAAAAATGTAAAAAAGTAATCTCGAAAATTAACACTTTGTTATTACTAAGTAACATTCATCCGATCTTTTTGAAAATCCGTATTTAGTAACTTCTTTTGATAACAAAACAATATGACAAACCAGATCACCGTAGGTTTCATACCCATTGATTAATTAAATAAACAAGTAGAAAAAGGGATGCTTTGTCTTTCAAACTGGGGGACTACAAGAGCGTTCCCAATTTTTTTATACATAGTGGAACCGTAAGGCAATCTTTTCCAATAATTGTCCCGATCATTTTTGCAAATCAATGGACAATGGAATTTTTTTAGTTAACTAACAAATCGAATAGCTTCCGAGATTTAACAAGAAAAGTAACTCTATAATCGGCCCTTGGCACTCGGATTAATAAAAATCATTCATTTTGGTGAAATAGAAGCATGAAAAAAGTTCACGCTGTAAAGAATCGATCGGTGCGACCCGATTTGCAAAATCATTGTTGGTTGTTTCGAAAACTGGCTTCAAAGTGAAAAGCTGATTTCTCGTGAACTGTTAATTGGATTTGGACGTATTTTTTTTTAATGTACGGTTTTCCGAGAGTTTTACATTCGCCTATTATAGAGTTGTATTATTTTGTTAAATTTCGGGAGTTATTCCATTTGTTAACTAGGAAAATTCTTCGGATTGTTAAAAAAAAATTGCACAGTCCGTCGATTTGCAGGAATCATCGGGACAATTATTGCAAAAGATTGTTTTAGGGTTATAATATGTACCTATAAAAAAATTGAGAACACTCTTGTGCTCCCCCAGTTTGAAAGACAAAGCATCTCTTTTTCTAATTGTTTATTTCATTAATCAATGAGTATGAAACCTACGGTGATCTGGTTTGTCATATTGTTTTGTTATCAAAAGAAGTTACTAAATACGGATTTTGAAAAAGATCGGATGAATTTTACTTAGTAAGCAATAGTTACCGAGATATTGGCCCGTATGAATAAAAGTAAGCAAATGCTTATACTTGCAAAATTCAAAGTAAATACTCGTAAGTGCTCCTTCGCACTGAGCGACTTAGCAGCGCTTCTAAGCAGAATGACAGGACGCAGTGCAGCGCTGCTAAACCATGCTAAACAGACCAGTATGAAGGGGCAGTTACGAGTATTTACTTTGAATTTTGCAAGTATAAGCATTATTGCTTACTTTTATTCATACGGGCCATTGGCAGTCAAATGTGAAAAAACACGACATTTTCCCATTTTTTCTTCGTTTTTTGTTTATAACAATATGTTCCGGGAGTTTCCGGCCGGGGGGACTATGATTTTTCTATTCAGCGGATTTTTTTACATAGGGTACGTTTGGTTTCGTTCAGTGAAATGACAACATCCAGTTTATACTACTTTGAGAGCTAATTTGACTGGACTATAATTAGGGTAATCACTAACAAAACTATGTTGCATGATGCACCCAATTAAGAAAAAACAAGGAATATATATATCTTCAAAACAATTTGCCATACCCCCTTTTTCATTTATAATTTAAAAGGGGTAGCGTAGGCGGTACAACTGAATATCGAGGTAAACGCTGCACTTTGTGACAAAAACATGAAACTCGGTACACATGTTTATTAGGTCCAAATAAAACTTTTGACCCGCAGCACCCACCGAAATTTTCGTGTGGGTTCAAAATTTGAACACTTGTTCAAAAGGGTGTTCAAGATTTTAAACCTGTAAAAATTGATGAATTTCGGCATTCTAGGGGTCGTTTTTGAATGATTTAGGGTCGCTGGTGCTATGGCGGCATTAAAAAAGTTGTAAATCTGACCCTTAGGTCCCAAATTTGGAGTATTTTCAAAATAATGGTTAAATTTTGCATTTGATAGTTTTAACCCTGCGTGATGTTTCGGATGTCGATTCCAGCTAATGTGGACGTGCACTACTAGCTAGAAATATTATATTGATGTTAAAACAGTTTCTGGTGTGTAAATAGGCCGTTAATCGTTCAATAATTTATTCAAAATTTGGAAATTCCATACATGAAGGATTTTGCCGTTCTTGGTGTCGTTTCCATATAATTTGTGGTTGCTGATGCTGATTTTGTATTCAGAAAACAGATGCGACTCATAGTTAGGCCCTTTTCATACTATTTTACCTATAAGAGAGAATGTTCGGTGCAGTCATACCTTTGTTGTCCCGGATTGCAACAACTATTGAATAACAAAGAAAGACGAAAGAGACGGACATTTCATAAGATTCGGAAGTGGACATGTTCTCTGACGGGATATGCCCCCTATGCTGCCATTAATGCCCTCCCGTCATCGTTTGTTGGGAAATCTGTACTTCCAGTCAGTCTTGAGCTCACTCCACGACAAGTAACATCTCGCAGTGAGCTAGTTCCGTCCGACTCGTGCCCCTGGAAATGAGGATATTGCAACGATACCGTGAAACGCGATCGATCGCAACGCAGTGCCTGGGGCCCATTGCATGGTTTTTTGGGAATAAAATTTTTACATCCATAAAGCATTACCAATTTCACTAAAATAAAATATTTCATATTATGAGTCCTTGATTAGTAGAATAAAGTAATGTGGAATAGGTAAGTTTAAGCACAAAAAAGGGGCCCGTGCTTAACAACCCCTCGGGCCCCAAGTTTTTCTCTACGGCCCTGTACAGTACATACCGAAATATAGTTTCTTTCTATCGCCTTTGGCATATTTTAGGAATGACAACAAAATTCATCTTGATGACATGGCATTAACATATACCTACTAACAATAGGTAAGCAGGTACTATGCAGGTTATGTGTATTATTTACTCCTTAAAGTTGACAGTTGTACGAAAATTCAAATTTTAGCGCGCTTGCGTTTGCGCATGGAGTCAGTGTGCAACACATCTGCAATCAAGCTAGAGGCCGGTTATCTGGTAAAACAACTCAAGGAAGGGAAGATGATTAAAGCTGCTTTCATTCATAACAAAGCAAAGTGGCACAAAGCCTGTGCATCGAAGTTCCAAGGGGCTAAATTGGATCAACTTTTACTAAAAGTTCAGTCTTCTACCAGTGCTATTGACGTACCTGAAGAGGCACTGGAAGACTGGCGGCCAGAACCAGCTTCTGGCTGGTCAGGTCATGGTGGTAACGGTCTCTTAATATGCGTTTAGAGTTCCTACAGCGACGCACAGGGCCTAAAACGCCTGTGACTCGCAGCCTAATCGTATCGCCCGCCATCGGATGCACTTTGGGGGCTGCCTCGGCGACTTCTGGGAACACCTAGGCACTGTGTCGCGATCTATGGCGTTTCACGGTATCGTTGCGATATCCTCACTTCAAAGAAAGGTCGTCGCCAGAGGGGGCAGGGAAGGGAAACTGCCCCCGTCTAGAGATTAAAAGAGTAGCAAAATGCAAAGCAACCAAAGTGTCCTGCTTTTCTTGACCGATAATTCGTTATTTCAATTATTGTGGTTGTAGAGGTAAGACAGTACAACAGTAAAAGTTTGTGCTCTGCACCTTTGAATATAGGTATTTTATAATCAAAGCTCTGCACTATACCTACAATTAATAATTTTTTACCCTTTATATGTCAACTTGCCCATCTCTGGGCCATCAGCTGACGACACTCTTGCTTCAAGGGGCACGAGTCAGACGGAACTTGCTCGCTGAGTGATGTTACTTGTCATGGAATGAGCTCAAGACTGACTGGAAGTACAGATTTCCCAACAAACGATGCCGGGAGGGCAATAATGGAAGCATAGGCGGCATATCCCGTCAGAGAACATGTCCACTTTCGAATCTTAATGAAATGCCCGTTTCTTTCGTCTTTCTTTGTCATTCAATAGTTGTTGCAATCCGGGGCAACAAGGGTATGACTGCACCGAACATTCCCTCTTAATAGGTAAAATAGTTTGAAAAGGGCCTAACTATGAGTCGCATCTGTTTTCTGAATACAAAATCAGCATCAGCAACCACAAATTATATGGAAACGACACCAAGAACGGCAAAATCCTTCAAGTATGGAATTTCCAAATTTTGAATAAATTATTGAACGATTAACGGCCTATTTACACACCAGAAACTGTTTTAACATCAATATAATATTTCTAGCTAGTAGTGCACGTCCAAATTAGCTGGAATCGACATCCGAAACATCACGCAGGGTTAAAACTATCAAATTCAAAATTTAACCATTATTTTGAAAATACTCCAAATTTGGAGCCTAAGGGTCAGATATGCAACTTTTTTAATGCCGCCATTGGCACCAGCGACCCTAAATCATTCAAAAACGACCCCTAGAATGCCAAAATTCGTCAATTTTTACAGGTTTAAAACCTTGAACACTCTTTTGAACAAGTGTTCAAATTTTGAACCCACAAGAAAATTTCGATGGGTGCTGCGGACCAAAAGTTTTATTTGGACCTAATGAACACGTGTACCGAGTTTCATGCTTTTGTCACAAAATGCAGCGAAAAAATTTGTACTGCCTACGCTACTAGAGGAAAGTAATAATCATACGCTACAATAATTACATATTCTTCGAATTGTAGGTGAACTAAAACTAAAGAAAACAGCAAGCACAAGGAGACATTTTTAGCGTCACATGGTACAATGCTCTATGATCCAATGTGTCGCAACATGCAAAAATTTCTATTGCTTTCTACGAATTGCACTCAATCACAAAGAAAAATCCAACAATATTTTCAGTAGTAACTTTCGGATACGAAAAATAGTACATTATATATCAAGGTAGAGAGTCCATATTATTGCTGAGCACCAAGATTACATCTCGAGGCGCTTCGCCGAGGGGTAAGGTGCGAGGCAATAATAAAGACTAGACTTCTCTACCGTGGTATATATACTATATTTTTCACTACTAGCACTTGAAATCCTCTAAATTAACATATTATATTGATAAGAGAGTTAACGGTTGGACAGAATTGTTTTTCTTAATTTAACATGTCAATCAAGTACGTGGAAGTACAAGTCAAACAGGCCGTATTTTGTTCTGTCATTGAGATTTTTCAAAGAGTAATTTCGTTCGAATTTTTTCAAAATGTGATAATTTTAGGTATGTAATTTCTCTGGAAATTGCGAATGGTGGCAATTATTCGTTTTAGAGAACTTGTCTAAACGTTCATTGAGCGAAATTTCGGGTTGTGTTTTCTAAAAGTGACAGCGTGACAGTTCTCATTATTGACTACTAGCATTGAATAATAAATCTGAATAGAAGGTCAGTGAGATAGGAGAAAAGGTGGCCAGTATTCTTTATCTAGAATGTGCTGGTATCGTACGGCAAGTAACAAAACGTGATTAAAGGAAACTCTTCAACATTTTTTAATTCATACAATATAGCCGAGATACTCACTTCAAAATGAGTAGAGAGGTGAGAGAAAATGTTTTGACTACGGTGACATCATGCCATTGATAAACTTCCGCACGTCGGTAACTGGATACCTTTGATACCACGATCGTCTAAATATAGTTTTCAGATGAATATCCGACTTAATTTTTTAACAAGTTATAAGTTCTTAATTCAATAATAATAACAGTGTTGTTGCAGAACGTAAAAAGTCAATTATTGGATACAAGATAATTAGACAACAATAATATGCTATGATAATATGATAAAGGGTCCGTTCACTTAGCCAAAAATGAACTAACTTTTTTTACGTATTGTGCCTCAATAATCATTTGTGCTCAATAGTGCATTTATTCGCACCGTTTGTGCCTTTTTGGTTTTGGAGATAATAGGACAAATCAAATGGGGGCAACTTAAATCGTTATTTTTTTGTTATTTGTGACATTTTCAACTAACTACATACGAAATTAGATCATTCACTATATAGTAGTAGGCGAGAGACACTTTGCCCCAAGGCCCATTCTCCAAACGAGTATCTATAACTTTTGTTTGAAAAGTTATTTTAAAATTTTGTTCCTTAACTCATCCAGTATGTACACAACCAATTTCGTGGAATTCTCTCCATTATCGTTGTCCGGCCAAGAATTGCAGTGGAACCTTTTTTTCGAATTTTCAAAAACTAATTCCAGATTCGTGATTTTTATGTTCAAAAACCGCCAGGCACCAAATTTCGCCGAAGCAGGGGTGCGCCCTTCCGTGATAGGAATTTTGAAAATTTTTTTCAAAATCGGAAAGGGCATACCCGAAAACCTAATTAAAAACGTGTCACTCATCTTTGTAACTGTTGTGTAGTGATTGTTTCAGGTACGGTGAAAATTTTTTTGCGGTTTTAGGTCACTAAGTAGGTCTATTTTAAGAATCCGCCCAAAAATGTCTGCAAAAAATACAAAAATTAAATTTTTTAAAAATATGGGCATGTAGCACATCGATTTTAGGGTTTTGAAGTTTTCTGAATTTAAATTTTTAGTTAAAAACGTTTTTGGGGGCATTTTGGAGGAGTGGGGGGTGTTTTTAAGGGGTGGGTTTTTATATTTTTTCAATATTAACGTGTCGCTGTCATACATCGATTTATATGTTTTTATGGATAAGGATCTCGAATTCCATATCAAAATGGAGGTACAGCAAGTATTCAATGTTAAAAAAGTAGAACGAGGCCGACAGACGGCCCGAAAATAACATAAAACGCGCGGTACGCCTCGCCCGCGCTGCACGACATCATTTTAATAAAAAGATAATAATTTTGACGCTATCTTGTATATCTTTCTAGGATTTATTCAAATATCATACTTTGACATCAAAATTGTAATCTCCACCCCAAGAAACCTATAAAAAGACGTATTGCACTTGTTATAATTATTATCTTTTTATTAAAATGATGTCGTGCAGCGAGGCGTACCGTGCGTTTTATGTTATTTTCGGGCCGTCTGTCGGCGTCGTTCTACTTTTTTAACATTGAATTTGCTGTACCTCCATTTTGATATGGAATTCGGGATCCTTATCCATAAAAACATATAAGTCGATGTACGACAAGTTAATATTGAAAAAATATAAAAACCAACCCCTTAAAAACACCACCCCAATCCGCCAAAACGCCCCCAAAAATATTTTTAACTAAAAATTTAAATTCAGAAGGCTTAAAAACCCTAAAATCGATGTGTTATATGCCCATAGTTTTTAAAACTTTAATTTTTCTATCTTGAATTTCACAAAATGCTCAAGGGTGTCAAGGTGGCATTCTCAAAGTAGACATCCTTACGAACAAAAAACCGTCAAAAAACCTTCACCGTACCTCACTTCCAGGTTAAGCCAAAAATCCCAGTTTGGCATCCAGACTATTAGGGAAGCGATTGAAGAATGAAAGGACACGTCACGGAGAACGGCAGCGACCGCGCGGTACGGCAATTATAGTGCTGTCGCTTGTTTACTTACATGTTTTCTATAATTATGTTTGTGTGCCAATTAATATAGTTTGCGTTGAGCAGTTTGTTGCTGCCCTTTCTTCCAGTAAGACAACACAAAAGTAACTCTGGTGATTGCTGAGAAAAAAATTAAAGAACTCCAAATTTCACCACTTCTTTGGGAGTGGCTCCCAAACGAAACACGTTTGACCCTCGGTTTATTTGAAAAAAAGTGCTTATCTTGAACCCCTCGGCCCTCTACCACCCAATTTTCACCCTGTATAACCAACTTTAAATGACATCCTTACCTTTCCATGTCTGTATATATTAGAAGTTTTAGTTTTTGTTAAGATGAATTTAGATATTTTCAATCGTCTGAACGTTAATCATCAATACAACACAAGGTATGGTCATAAGCTGCAGTATGAAAGACATAATCTGAAAAAGTATAAACAAGTATAAATTGTGCACAACTCTTGTACAGATAAAGCGCATTTTTTTATCCGAAATAGCTTTTGTTTTGACATCACTAATTGATATATTTCTTGCAGACGTCTCAATCGACCTTTGTGAGTAACACGAACTTATAAATTAAGATGGACTGTTAATGCTGAATTGACAAATGACACCTACATGGGGGCCGCCATGATGTGCACTCACATGGCGCGAAATTCAAATCAACTAATAAACAAGCATTAACCCAACATTAACCTCACATTTTCTAAATAAATTACTGTGACACATGTCATTTTCCAAGGCTGCAATAGTCTCAAAACTTGAGCACTAGGAAAATTCCCCTAGAAAATAACTAGAATGTGCACATTATGGCGGCGCCCATGCTAGGGCCATTTCTACCTCTATGCAACTGTTTGATCAGCGGTCCATCTTAATTTATAAGCTCGTGTGAGTACGCTCTTCCGACAATCCGATCTTGAGGTATAAGGGAATATACCTGATCACGATAAGAGGTTGAGGAGGAGGGCTATGGTTGGTAGAAATTAATTCCTTTCGTTGAGACTCTTTTCATTAGAGTATCATGATGAAGGATAAAACCAGTTCCACCCCCCCCCACCCTCTGATCTCGAAAATGAGTCGCCCGGAAAAGCTATAGTTTGTACAAATCAGTTCCTTTGATGAGACCTAAGCGTTCACTTGGTCCCAGGCTTAGCCCCCATTTGATTTTTCCTCTTATCTCCGAAACCAAAAAGGCACAAACGATGAGTATGAAAGCACGATTAAACACAATCGAAGTACTACGCAATACCGTCGATGAACTATCAAAAAGTTTAATTTTTGGGAGGGCTAAGCGTTCATTTAGCCCCCATTTGATTTTTTCGATTATCTCCAAAACCAAAAAAGCACAAACGGTGCGCATAAATGCACAATTGAGGCACAATACATAAAAAAAATTGGTTCATTTTTGGACTAATGGGGGGCTAAGTGAACGGACCCTATGATAAATCATTGAATAAAAACACTATAAGAAGCCTAAGTGTAATGTAATGACATACTAGGCGACATGCCGCTCGCGACAGCGACATGTCGCAAAATGGAGCGACAAATATTTTGCAGCGACCTGCATTGTTTAATGGCTAAAGGCATAGTATAGCGACTTGCAGTCGTCGCGACAGATGTGTCGCGCCTTGTCGTCGGAAATGCGGCGCGACTGAATTAGGGGGGCACATAGAAACAGGTTTGTGATGACATACTGGACCGCGATTTGCCGCATTTGCGGCGCGACAGTTTAAGTTTAAACAACAAAAATGTCCGTTGTTGATAAATTATTTAGCCTTGTTAAGCGGTGGTATGGGTGAACAGAATATTTCCTCACTCGCGTGTTCTGCAGTAGACCTTCTGCTTCGGCTGCACAAACAGCAACCACATTAAGGAAGTGTACGTTCTCCATACTGGGTGTGCCAACTGAAGGAGCAGGGTTGCAGGGTAAAATAGCACCTTTTTCATGAGAATCGTGATTTGTCGTCTTTTTTGTCGTTCAAAACCGCTAAAAGTAGCTGTCGCGAGCGACATATCGCTTAAGTATGTCATCCGCTCGTTTTTGCGACATTGACGCTCGATGTCGCTGTCGCGAGCGGCATGTCGCCTAGTATGTCATTACACTAACTCGGCATACTAAAAAATTTCCACTGCATATATTTTTGAAATGAAGATGGTGCATTTAGTTCTATTGCCAAGGATGCATATGATCAATTTAATTTTTAAAGTTGTATTTTTTAAATCCCGTTCGGCAAGGGTAAAGGCATGCGCTTTAGCTTTTACGGAGTCGAGTTAGAATTTAGATGCTAGTCTCTAACCTCAAATATGTAACAAAATGATAACCATCGAATTTCTAAACTCCATTATCTTTGTTTAGTTATTTAACCAAGCCAACTATTACAATTTTATTCTCTCTTATTCGATTACCAGTGATATGGGTTTATCTCAATTGGGAAATAAAGTCCACACTATCAAATTGGTGGTTTATCATGATGTATTAAAATGATGATACATTTCGTAACGAAACTGCAGGCCTTCTTCACTTTATTAATAATCATACTGTTATGTAAATAAACTACTGACCATAATGTACTATGATGATCGAAAACAATTACTTTTAGGTACGAGTATATACATTACGATTAATAATACGAAAGCGGCAGATAAAAGAGATCTTGATAACACTGTCGAAAAGACCTACCTTTTAAAGAAAGAGTTAGAGGATGCGGCTGTACGTATTATGGAATTGGAACAGAAGCTCGAAAGCTTAGAGTCGAGGGTACCAAGGAAGTATGCAGAAGTGACGTTCTTAAATTATTTGAAGAAAAAGCGTATTTTGGTAAGAATTCGGTTGCCTCTTTGAGTTGTCAGTATCTTACATCATAGTCACCTTAGACTCGGTATTAATTTGAAGGATGTTGGTGGGGTGACGGTTGTAAGCTACCTGGGATTACTTTTACTCATACTGGATTCTCTTAATTTTTCACAAAGAATACAGTGTGCCTTCATTGTGATGTATCTTGTATCCTCTGTGGGAGGCAATGAACATACTTGTTATTTGTTCATTGCATTTGTGCCATAGTGTGCTTTTGTTCTATAGTTGATCTCAAGGTAGGTGATGAAATTTCGAGTGAAATTTGTTCTAGTAGGTGGTGACCGAAGGGGAAATCCATGGCCCTGGTTTGCTTGTTTAGTGCCTGATGCAATCTGGTGGCACTAAAAAATGCCTTACATATTAGAATACAATAATAAATTATTGATGAGGAGATTCAGCATTTTCATTTTAGAAAATCAGACGCTCATAGTATTTACACAACTAGCATCACCATAAGCATAGCTCATCTTTTCATTAATAGAGGACACTTGGACATATCCTCTTGCACTGAAAAATTGTGATATGAGCTTTCTTTGCAAATGGATATAAGCATGGCCAGATTGCGCAATGTCAACTTCCTTTCTTCTAGAGATTAAAAAAAAATTTAACTAGATGTTTTCTAATGGGCGATCAAAAAAGGATTGACGTCGAGTCGCTTTTGGAAGTTGGTTAATTATGATTTTTCATGTAAACAAAAATTCCAAAGGTGACTCAACAGTAACTGTTTTTTGATTGCATAGTAGTAAAGGGAAACATGTCGCAAATATTAGAAGTGAAATGTACACATAAACCCCACTTTTGTATTTTTGGAGATATTTATCTGAAAATTTATACATAGGTGCTCCTGATAAAGACAAACATTGCATAAATTACATATGTCAACTTTCTTATTTACAGATATTTTTTTTGGAATTTTACTTATCACTGCTTCTACTAAAAAATGGAATTCCAATCCGCGCATGCGTTGACTCCCTAATGCCAAGATACCAAGTTTTTTTTTAAGTTGTACAGATGCTTCTAACAAAGACAAACGTAGTGCCCATGGTGCAACTCATACAGTGCGTTTATCTTAAACTGGACCATACAATTTTGCATGCAATGTTATTCCCTGTTCTATTTAAAAAAAAACGCGTCAGCTTGAGTAGTTCAAAAGGGTAGTAGGTGCAATGTACAACTGGCACCTTCAAATCTACGGCCCTGTAGATAAATTTTAAAAATGTTGTCTAAAGAGATGAAATTATAAAATTTATACAAAGGTCACAACAGTTCAAGAGTCCGCGATTTACTTGCAGTCCAGTATCCTGATGACCAATAACTTCCATTTCAACGTACATAACCTAAAAATAATTAAAAACTGGTTCAGTTGTGACTTGCACATTATCCAATACGTGTGTATAGTTGTGAACTGCACATTTCCTATTGGTTGATGCGTTTTTTTTCAAATTGAACATAGGGAAACACCATTGCATGCAAAATCGTATGTTCCAATGTAAGATAAACGCACTGTATGTAATATGTGATGTTCTATTACCGGTATTGCTAATGCCGAATAAATCTGTAATTATATTACGCCATATAAAATTAACTGGCGCTTTCGCAGACCTCGTGTGTTAATAAAATTATTCATTAAAGCCAGAACTGTGAAACGCAGATTAAAATACTTATGCTTTCATACAATTCATTTTTATAAATTCCGTATAATTACGTGGTCGCAACTTTTTCAGATGTTTTTCAACTATGTAATTAAATTCAAAGTGTGTAGTTGTGGAAGTGAACTTCTCGTTTCAAGAAA
>NW_022170596.1:14573886-14599577 GCF_008802855.1 Photinus pyralis
TTATGAAAGAATTTAAATGAAATGTGATACATAGGCACTTGGAATAAAGGAAAATCTAGCGCCAGTTTCAAAATTTTATTTTGCGCATGCGCAGTGCCAACTTTTTTTATCTATCGAAGCATTTAAGTGAAATTTGATACTTAGGCGCTTGGAACAAAGGAAAATCTAACATTAGTTTTAAAATTTATGTTTGCGCATGCGCAGTTCCAACTTTCTTATTTAGAAAAGCATTGAAATGAAATTCTTCTCATAAACTGAAATTGAAGTAGCACGTCAACAATGGATTGCCCATGTGCAACGCTATCTTTCATATTTGTGGCCGGATTTTTACGATTTTAACAGAAGTTGCATCTTACAAATGGGAAATGAATGCAAGTGGAAATGCGCTTTATGTAATTCGTTTACGATTACTTTTTAACTTGTTTTTAATTAAATTGGGCTCTACAAGGGCGGTCTCCTTATTTGACAGAATTTCATTCTTTTCAATTTTTTATGTAGGCCAGTGGTACAGGATTACGGTCCTAATCTGTTAAATGCGTATGAAGGCTGGTGGCACCAGTGAGTCGTAGGATATAACCAAATTAACTAGAATTACGTGACAATTTTTCAAAGGTCAGATTCGTTGTTATGTAACCTAGTACGCAGTTTATCAATCTACTTATTCTAGTACGCAGCGTGTTTTTTTACGGAGTTTGTGCCACCTTGGTCAACATAGAGCAGATTGTCAAAGAATCTCAAATGCACTAAAAATTCAGAAATGCTATAAAAATCTATTTATTTACTTATTCCAACAAGATACGAGACAAATTGGTTCACGGGAAGTACGCGTATGATGCTTCTTACCAGAAGTATAAAAATGTCATAATATTATCACAGAATGTTTTTTTTGAGAAGTTTCGTTAAAAGTTTTCCCGAAAGTTTTACACGTAGATGTCTGAAAATGTGTTTATTAGGACTTATTTTTATAAATGAATTGATGTAAAATATTGTTATACGATGATCAAGTGGATAGAAAGTGTGTTCTTTCAAAAAGCAACCTATATTTTATTTACATTATGTGGAGTCGGTGACATCTGGGCGCCATCACCGAGCGTGGTTTAACGAATGTGGTGATTTTTCAGTTTTTTCCGATCTTCTTCTACAGTCCAATTGTTTTCCCGTCGCAAAGATCTTGTAAACGCGCACAACTCTTGAGGTCAAAGTTTCAAACGCGAATTGCGAGAGCGGGACATTGGAAGTGGACACCGACAAAGGGAATTGGGTAATCTCCGACAAGATCTGACTCGTGGGAGAGTCAAAACTTCAAACGCGATTTTCGAGTAAACGGGGCTCGGAAATAAGTCCCGAGAAAGGGAATGTGGTAGCCTTCGACAAGATCTTATTGATAGTGGGGTCAAAGCTGAGGGCTGATAATTTTTTATTGCATTTTGACTTCTATGTGAAATTTTGTTTCTTTTCTACCGACATCATTATGTCAAATTATACCATTTTTTATGGTAACCGAAATATCTTCACCATCACGTAGAGGAAGTATGGGACTTCGTTTAAGTATACATAAGAAAGATGGGCCCATTCAACTTTCCCATTTAATAGAAGATTCAAATGCGTGTATAGTGGGGCCCAGGTAGAACGCACCATAGGAAATCGCACGCTCTGTACATAACTATTTCGCCTGTCCATTTGTTACGTGCGGCGCATGAGAATCATCGCGTTCGTTGTTTAACCAGCCAGTAATTGTAATCTTCGTTGTCGCCACCGAAAAAGGCAACGCTCCCTCGTTTGTTTATTGAACCTACTTCGAAACAACAAGCAAGTCGAAATTCCTTTCGTAATTACTCCAATTACATGTGCCGTATCGATCACCAAATCAAGATTTATTTGTATTTTTTATCAATAAACACGTCATTTTCGTTAAAGAGGTGCATGTAAGTACTTCGATATTTCTTTATTATTTTTATTTATCCTTTCTAATTACTTTAGAACTGTTTATTAATACGCTCTTGAAGTAGATGTTCCTTTTACAACCACCAGTTTTTTCCTATAATAACACGTTACAGTAACATCATACCAGTCTATTCAAGAACAACCCATATCACATGGGGGCTCTGCTATACAATAAATTGCCCGCAGAACTAAAACTTCACGAAAGCTGCAGCTTTAAAAATGCAATTAAAAAATGTCTAGTCACTCATGCGTTTTATTCTGTGGAGGAATATCTCGACCATGCATTTCAACTGTGATTTCTATATCTTTGTTATTTAAAAGTTTTACTCGTCTTTGTTTTTTTCAGAAACTGTAACTGTGATATACCTACCTTGTTTTAATTTACTATATATTCAAATACGTGTTTATATTATTTTTTTATTGTTTGTGTAGAATGACTTGTCCAATATCCTTAATCTGTGATTTACTGGATGGAACTAAATATTATTATTATTATTATTGTTAATTAACTTTCGTCGGCAATCGTCCGCTCGACTTAAAGAAAGTAAAAAAAAGGCCAAAAGTAGTTCCAGTGCTTTCGCTAGACTTAAATTCGACTGTACATGTTTAACACGCTTGCAGTTTTTCTCCACATTTTTAACCGTACATTCTTTTTGGAAAACTCGCGTGATATTAATTCTTAAGCCAATGTCCAAAAAACAAATTTTCCGGTTCCACATCAAATTTTTCTTGTAAGTAACTTTCTCGTGACTATACGCGTGACCCAAACTCGAATGACTTTCAAAACCTCCGGATTAATCCCTACCTATTAATTTACTGCCCAAATTGGAGGTTTAATAGTTAAATCGGTCATTTTTAATTAGGAGTAATTGTGGTTCATTTAACATACACCGTTTACGTTAACTATAGAGTGATAACTTACAATTCCACGCTAGTTCAAATTTACAATGTTGATTTTCTCAGGGTTTTACAGGGAAAACACGTAGATTTAATTAAGAGAATCTACGCTTACCGCCGGACAGACTGGTGCCAAAGCCTAACACTGAAGAACTTGAATAAAGTAAGTAAACGAATAATTACTACTTTTAACTTACCATGGTCATGTAACGTGGACTTATGCCAAATTTGTTTAGGAAATTTTGGAAAGGTCGAGCTTTGAATATAAACACCCCGTATATTCCCTGATACTCGACACCTAAAACTAATCTAATCCGATTTTACCCCTTTATAAAAATTCAAAAAGATGAACCCCAACGAAAGGGACCTTTTTACAAGTTATATGAAAGTCTGACTTTGTTCAGTCAGCATGAATTTTTATTTAATTCCTCCCATAGATGTTATAATGAAAATGTACATGTCAAATCGAAATAAAAATTATGTACGAATATAGCAACTGCAATTGTGACGAATTTTAAACTGGCACGTTATTGAAAATTATGTAAATCACACTATTTCAAATTGAGTGCACCCATAATTCCATTTCGTCATTCAACGAATTCAAAGACAGGGTTTTTCAGTTTCTTTTCAACATTTTCAACAAAACTCGAACGGAAGTTGCATTAGGTACTCCAAAGCCTGACGAGGGTATTTCAATTATTTTCAAAAGTTTTTTTCATCTCTAAACTTTTATACAATTTTCATATGATTCACGCATGAAAATATAATATTGAAAAGCGACCGTTACGAAAATTGTTAACGGTTATTTACTAACGCAGGAAGTTCAATTTGCACAACATAAAACTATCTAGATCTTAATTATAGACCGTGTAATAAATTCCCATAACAACCCGCATGTATTTATGACCGTATTAGGTAAGTATATATACCTACGTATAAACCACCCGTATACCGAGGAGGGCTCGTTTTAAATTGGGGAAAGTATTTTATACACGTAATAGGGTAAAACTAATGAAAATACATAGCTAATTTTTACCTCACCGTGTATATTACGAGTACGCGCAAAGTGCTATATTAGCCGAGGCAAATGATGTTAGTAATGCGAAAGTGGAAGGGGTAACACTGACGAGTTAGTCTCTAACTTCCTTCAGCTGATCATATCGCATCGCATTTGCCTGCTTTCATACGCGGCTTGATTCAAAATTTCATTAAGCCCCACAAACTCCCTTGCGTCTTTGGGAAAGTACTTACAAAATTTTTGTTTATCCTTTCAGACCGAGGCAATTAAAACGTTAATGATGTAATTTTAAGAACTCATGAAATTACACTGTCGACTTACTCTTTTGTGCAATGGAATATTGGCGTTTGGTGCATCAACTCTCAGAACGATTAAGGAAGTGCACTTTAGGAAAACTTTTTAAATTTATACACTTGGGTCATGTAACTTCAAACAGTTTCAATGTATATCGCCACTCTTAACAGCAGTTTCTGTTGGATTTCTAACTTTGTGTTCTTTGCACAGACGGTATGCATTTATAATTTCATTATATACTTCAACTGAATTAAAAGTTTTGCCTCATTTATTACGTTTTTTGGACATTATTTCATAGATTATACAATTTTAGAAAACCCGGTATTTTTTTCAGCAGGTTATAATGTAACGAGCTCTTGTTATTGTTCATCCTACCTAGTGTTATTAGCTGCAGAGTTTGACACAAAACTTTGAATTTATTTATACAATAATATTGTACACCCTGTACATAAAATATCATCAACACAAGTATGTCGATGGACTCGGTTGTATTCTGTGGTATCACCATGAGTTGTACCGGTGCTACAAAATGGCGTTGAAAGGGCAGCGGATTGACGGGAGTGACATCTAGCGATCACCAATGTACCTAGTTAATTTTATGGTAGAGCTCACACGCTCTATAAATAAAATAACATCTACATTGTTACCTTTCAAACGATAGTGCCCAGTAGATCAGAAGATCATTTGGTAGACTAAATTTGAACGCTCCCAGTTAAATTTAATGAGCATTCCTTGTACCTTTAGCCTTTTTTTAGCTCTAAAATGTGTGGGATTCAACGACTACAGGGTTTTTACTTTCAAATGTGTCAATACTGAAAATCGCTTGAATCTCAGGTGTGTGACATGGAATTAACATGCATCGGCACTAAACCGCATCTGAAATCGTCATAGCGCGAACCTTGCCACGGAATCCAGAGACTTGCTATAACTAGACTGCGCTTAACGTATCTAAGGTGTTGTCGACACAGTATGCAACACACAATGCACCGCGGGGCAAAAATCGCTGAGATGATATGCAATACAATGAAATAAGCCGTTATTTTAGATGTTCCGTTCATTAATCATTCTCGTGATTAGCTCGAATTAGTGAACAGATACATTTCTGTTGATAATAAACCAATAAACTTAGGTTAACTTGTGCTTATCAACATGTACTCTGTCGATAAATTTTTAAATAATATGCTGATTTTCAACGGATACAAGTTTAAAGGGCCAATGGATCAGAGCCATTCGAAGAGAAAAATTTACTCCCACCATAGTGCATTTGTGGGGAATGAAGCCGATTTTAGAAAGATACCTACGAAGGTGTTAAAAAATAATGCAATACCGAGCGTTTTCGACTTTCCCATTCACTTAAAATAACGTAGAACTATTATTCGACATCCTTTACCAGCAAGACAACGGCAATACCTATTTGCCTATTAGGTATAGACGTAACTAAGTACTTACTGGTACTAAGTATATTTCAGGTTTTGTTACAAGAAAAATAGCTAAGTCTGTTAAATGTTCCATATGTGCAGATGCGATATTCGCATCAGAGAGTCATTCAAAGCTTTTAACTAGAAAAAATCGTGGAGGATTGTTGCACGTATCAAGCGATGCATTAAAAATTTGCCAAATTGCTGAAAATGTGTTCAGGTTTTTCATTCAATCCACACCACACCGCGTTGTAAACAAAATGGTTATCAGCAGTCTAAGAAAAATAAATAACAGTTACAGCCCATTTGGGTTTTTGGATAGGCATATATTGAAACAAAATCCGCTAAATAATCATATCTTACTACTTATATCTTTAGTTTTAAGAGTATATTTTCCCATACGTGTTCACCACTAAAATACACATATAAATCAAATTAGGACTAGAGTAAGGCAGTTATATACCAATTTAGTTCAAATAAAATACCAACAAATTCGATTAAAATAGTTAACAGCTATATGTTATCTTTTTTTGCTACTAAAATTTAGAATAAACATGGCTAAAGCAAGCTGCAGAACGTACGTCTGCCCCGCGATGAACAGTTGGTTGCCTATCCTATCTTGACAACAGGCGTTTATAGTAAAATCTACGTTACGCGCGGTCTAGTTATAACAAGTCTCTGACGGAATCACGTTTAAATGACGTCACTACATCTTCTAGAAATGCCAATCATCGACGCAAATATCTAAAATGGTCTCAGTCGGCGCTTTAATTCATTTGCGTGTAAGTCAACAGACACTGTTTTTATCCTATACATTCAAAGGATTATTAACTAAAATCCTATTAAAGGAGCGCGTGCAGTGTTTACAAGAAAATTTCCAGATGTTGAGTTGGAGAGGTTTAAAAGTTTTTAAGGTCGATGTGTAACAAAGAAAATTATGTTCATTAAAATGTTTAATCTCAATGCCACAAAAGTTACACAGAGCCCATTATATTTGTATTGTATAAGTTTCTTTTGTCACACAAAGAGAAATGTTTTGGATCGAGTAACAAGAGGATCCCATCTCATTGCTACAAGTGTTACAATAGCGATCATCTTCGCCCTATAAAATGAGGTAAAGGGATTACTACCGATACCCTGCTTCACGGTCAATTTATTTATCGACCTCCGTCTTATTGATCCGCTAGCTTCATCCGAGGACGCGGAGGCAAGCGTTGGATTTTTGCATTTTCTTTGCGCCGTTGTGATGGTGCTTGTGTTTATATTATCTTTTAAAACCTCTTTCTTCGGTATCTGTTATATCTCATTGAATATAATGCGATATTGGTATTTTATTCGAATTAATTTATTCACTAAAACAAAAAACAAATACATTGCTCATATGGATATGAACAAAAGTTTAAGATCTATCATCTACCACCTCTTTCTACATGTAAATTGTAAACTGCTTGTTACGTTTTTTTTCTTACCAGTTTGTATTCCCGATTTAAGTAACTTTCTGATTCCTACTCTCGTTTATATTCAATTTTCTTACGCCATCTAAGTATTTCCTTTCTTTCTTTTACCTAGTTCTTTATTTTTGCCACTAGATCCCAGCTAAGTGTTATAGATTTCTTATTACAATAGTTCCTTGTTTTGCTGCCCGAGGTCGTGCAGATCTTTTTTTTCGGCTCATGCACTTCTTTGTACTGTAAGAAAAAACGTACACGCCATTTTGTTACTCGACACTTTTGTCTACCTCTTGTGATTTTACTTTCAATACTTCGCTGACGCTGTTTGCCGCTCAGGCTGTTTGCGGTATGTCTCCAAAATTAGAGAGACTTTGTTCCAAGCCGATATCTACAATTTTCGCTTACGCTACTTGTTTTACTCCGAAGAATTTGCTCATACTACCTTATTTACATTTGGAATTAATTAGATTGCACTGTTGCTGTATAGAAATTTAGTTATTTGTGCATCGTAAAGTATAGGTTTCTTGAATTTAATTTCACGTTCATGCTTTTATATAATATATTATAATCGCCGTTTGTAGGAGCAATCCGTGATCACGTTAAAATTTTGCTTACGGTTAATTAACGTGAGTTGAGTTACTGATTTTTATAGAGTATTAATTACGGTTTAATATCCAATTGCCGAGTGTCAGACGTTAGAATTGCTATTCACTACCACTCTCGTTTTTTTGTTTGTGTTGTTATCTGTTATATATTGGCAGAACCCGCCCTTTTGAGCTCACAAGGTTGCGACCTGAGCTTCAAAGGTGATTTTTTTTATTTTCGACGATTCCTTGATATGACGTTTGATCACATACTACAATCGAATTGTCTTGATATTCATGCTTTCTTGGACTACGTGTTGATGACCTTTTTACTAAAAATGTATTTAAATTTAAATCTTGACAGTTCAGATCTACGCCGATACAGCGATTTGTAATATTTTGGAGATCATTTGTTATAACACACCCGATTGTGCCCACAATTTTTGTTTATGTTCTATCCCCGTCAAGTATTTTATTTTTAGTGCATTTTTTAAGAATTATACAAAAATCACCGGTACAAAATATCCATCACAAATACCCCAGTGTAGTCCATTTCGCCGTCGCCATTCTGCCGTCGCCAGTCCGCCGTCGCCAGTCTACCGTCGGGCCACTTTGCCGTCGACCCGGTTCGCCGTCGCCAGTCCGCCGGCGGGCCAGTTGACCGTCGCCACTTCGCCGTCGCTTCGCATGACCAGTATGCTACTTAATCACATTAAAGTATTGTAATTTCTCCAGTAAACTATAGTTTTTTATTTACAATTTTTCTTTCATAATATCCAAAAAAATCCTGTCGTCCATTTCGCAATCATAAATAATAAGACTCTTAAATTATAATTTCCTGATTCTTATTGTTATTACTTATTACTTATTATTTAATTATGTGACTATAAACAAACCTACCCAATCCTTTACTTTTATCTTTTATTAATATTACTTATTATTTATTACTTATTCTTATTACTTATGGGTTTGTTCCCGTGGAAAGATTGGAGGATGCAGTCGATCAGCTCAGTAATTACCTTTCCAACCAATTGCATCCCCTCTTGGATTGGTTTGAGGACAATTACCTGGGAAGGGCGTAAATTGCATAAATACTGAAAACTTTAATAATGGTGTTGGTTGGATAACTCTACGAAACATTCCCTTCAGATCAATCCCTCTGGCATTTATAGACCGACGGCAAAGTGGCCCACCGGCGGACTGGCGCCGACGAACCGAGCCTACGGCGAAGTGGCCCGCCGACCGACTGGCGACTGCGAACTGGCGACGGCAAACTGGCCACGGCGAAATGGGCGGGCCCGCAAAGACTCTGTATATAACTATCATTACACCCTGCACATTTATAAAGACACAGCCAATCATAGTCAAAAAATTACCCGCACAAATTTAAATATGCCACAACAAAATGACAGACATCCTGCAATTCAACATTAAAATCTCCCATACAAATTGAAACTTAAATTTATCGCAACAAAATGGCAGACGTCCGGAAATTCAAAGCTCAAATCTCCCGCACGAATTCAAACTTGCCGTTTCAAAATTACCAACATCCTCAAATTCAAAAATTCAAATCTCGCACAAATTCAAACTTACCGGCACAAAATGGCACAACCAATCACAGCGCGGCACGTGTGATGTCATAAAAAAGGGAAGGGATGGGAGCCCTCTCCCTACTCCGGTTACACTTCGCAGATCAGCTAACTTCTTTACTCGTTTGATTATTAACGATCCTCGAGATCGTTCATAATTTTGTATTTCTGTCTGTCTGTCTGTGCGTGTGCACGATCACCTAAGTTTTGAAGTATTCTGAAGCAAAATCTATGTGAATTTGTAAATAATGAGTAAGTATTATAAACTATATGATGTTGGAGGGTAAAAACACGGTAATAGTTAGTGTAAGTTTCATCCGTGGTGAGCTGTCTGGTAGCCGATTGTGCTATGCAGGTAAGCAAAATTTGATCCTGCACGCCTGTAATAATTCCAGAAAAAAATCTATCCATGGATTAAAAGTAAAAAAAAACTCGAATGGTACGGAAACATGAAGCTCCGTTAATTAGTACAGTAGGTATAGCAAAGCTACTCCATGATCAAACTGCAGAAATCATAATCTAATTGCAATTTCCACATCAAAGTCTTACAAAACAGAAATCTCAATTACAAAGTTGGAGTATATAGCTCCATAAGAACACGCATCCTTTGAAGATTAATATGATAATTTCCATAATTATGTTATGAAATCCGATTACTTTCTCGGATAAATTTCATGTTGCTAATTACCTACATATTATCCACGCTCCTTACGAGCGAAGGCGTAAAACAAAATCAAAAATGTGTGTTGCTCTTATTTTTGTACAATTACATTAAGCTGTCAAGTGTAATATTTCTCTACGCTTCTTCTGGAGAGCGGCGTATGTTAAGGTCGTTCGCTCTTTACAAATCAAGCGAAATTCCATTCTAAGCCCTTTTTATCATTATTGCGTTTTAATAAATCAACAAAGCCCGCTGCACAATAATAAACAAGACCTTTATCTTTGCAGCTCTCCTTTTCATCTAAAGTAACGCGAACATGGCAAGAAGCCGTTACCGATGCTCAAATTAGATTTACAGGAGTACCGAGATTTTATGAGTGCGCTATTAAGGCATGATGCTAGCTTTTCTGAAATTTGAATATTGAAAGTTGAGAGAGTAATGCGATTAAATTACGTGAAATTAGCCAAAGCAAAATTTGAGAAATGAAACACTGGAATGTCTTTGGAGTGAAATGTTAATTTGAAAGTCGGGGAGGCGACGGATTATATATCGAGGGAAAATTTTCGAAACGAACTCCGGATGTGTAACGTACTAAATTTTATACTACAATAGAAGAGCAATAAATGAATTTGGTAATTTAAAATAATCAAGTTGTATGCCTAACATCCGCGATTTTAGTGGATTGGAACCAAAAATAGATGTCGCTTAACTCTTAACTCGTACCGGAAGCGGCCGTCCCTGGTTGCAATCTCCTATGGGAATGCACGACATATTGCGTATGACCGAGTTAATTTTTGAAGCGTAATAATTTGCGCATCAAAGTAATTCAAGCGGGTATTTAATAATGCCTTGGCTTACTGACAGTTATGCCAGATTCACTTTAAACAAAAGGCAAGATTGGTCTTTGTACCAATATCGTGTAGATTTATCTCCTGAGAAAATGCTAAAAAAGAACAGTTTATAATTCACTTAAATTCAACATAATTCACCCCAATTCAAATTAATTCGCTTTAAATAAAGTAATTTACGATAATTCAAATTAATTCACGTTAATTGAAATTATTTCGCGTAAATTCCAATTAATTCACGTTAAATTACATTAATTTACGTTAATTCGCAATAGTTCTTGTTTATTTTAATTAATTCACGTTAGTTCAAATTAGTTCACGCTAATTCAAATTAATTCACGTTAATTCTAATTAAGTCACGCTAACTCAGTTTAATGTAGAGGGGTGCACGCCAAAAATTCAAATTTGTTTCTCTCTAGGCACTGGGTGTCTGTCGAGTTCATTAGGAGCAGTTATAGTGCAGCGGAGAGCCGGCGCTAACTCGCTTATTTAAGGTAGTTTTTTTTTTCGGAGTAGAAAGAATTGGGACCCACACCATTTTGTTAAGAAATGTTTGAACCTTCAGAATCTCGCTTTACGACATTTTCCCGTGGTCCTGACAAAAGTTATAGGCCGGTAAAGTTGAACTTTACTCATTTTCGCGCGCACGATTAGACCACCGAAAGTATTTATTTTCTCAGCAACTAAGCGATATACATCAATAATTCCTTTTGTAAAATGAAAGTACATTTATAGCAGAATCTAAAGCATTCATATTTACCTACCTTGTTATGCACAGTTTTTAGAAAAATGGCCGTCAACTTCCAAAATTCGTGTAGCAGATGAAAAGTGCGCACTTTGAACTCTCATAACTTTTTATTTCACGATATCGATTTCCAATATTAATAGCTCATTCGATGCTCCAAAGCATTGTGATTATTTTATTTTCTATAATATTACCTTGAATTTTTCATAATAAAAAAGTTACGGTCATTTAAGTAAAAACCTACCAACCTCGCCGGTCGGGAGTCGCGAGTGAGACGGAGAGGGAAGGATAGTCAGCAGCGTTCGCGCAACAAGGAGCGATGCGTAAGGTTCTATTTTACTAAGAAATTTTTCTCCGAATACCAAAACTAGCCATTTAGGCCATTTACAAATGCATTCCGCCGAGTTGCATTGTAAAATCTCAAACAATTCGTTAACTCCATGTATTCGTTTAGGAGCCACCCTCAAAAAAGTGGTAAAGTTTCCATTTCTCCTTTAATTTTTTTCTCAGCAACAGTTACAGAGACTGGTGGTAAGTCTTTGAATAGGTTTTGCTGTATGCCCTTTCCGGTTTTGCAAATAATTTTTCAAAATTCCTACCAGAAAAGGGCACACTTCTAAATAGGGGTGCGAAAAAATGTTGATTTCGACGAAATTTGGTATCTGGTGGTTTTTGAATATAAAAATTAGGAATCTGAAATTAGTTTTTGAAAATTCGAAAAAAATAATTGCACTGCAATGCTTGGCCGGACAACGAAAATGGACCAAATTCCACGAAGTTTGTTGTGTAGGTACATACGGAACAAAATTGTTGAACAGTTTTTTTCAAACAAAAGTTATACTCATTTGAAAATTGGTCTTTCGGGTCAGAAAAATGTTCTCCAACAGTGGTATAACAAGTACAGTAAACATCAATATTACATGTTCTGCTAAGGGTGTCTACCTACATTTCACAAAAATTTGTAAAATAAAAAATAGTCACAGAATAAGAATAAGTAGGCCATATTCTGTGGAAACAGACGAAAAAAATTCAACGCACAGTCCTTTTTCAAAAGCGAGATACATCGGCAGAAGAAATCCAAATTCCTCGTTTACCTATCACTAGATACCAAATACTGACTTTAACAACCTAAGTACATGCTGATAATCCTAAGTAAGTTCCGGTATCTACCATTCAATATACATATGTATGCCGTTTTTGAATTCTCCACCAACGAGCTACAATACCATCCTAACCATCGTCTAGTGAAATCAAAAAACAAGCCTGAATCTTTGGGACAAAATCATACCACTGCTGATCTTGCAATATACAGCACAGCACAAGAGATACCTATTGTGGAGTATCCCCCAAAATTTACAGGGAAAGGTACCTACCTATTTGTACTTATATATTTCACCAAAGAACTGAGACATGAGTTAATATGAATTGTTTGAGATTTTACAATGCAACTCGGCGGAATGAATTTGTAAACGGCCTAAATGGCTAGTTTTGGTATTCGGAGAAAAATGTCTTAGTAAAGTTACGCATCGCTCCTTGTTGCGCGAACGCTGCTGACTATCCTTCCCTCTCCGTCTCACTCGCGACTCTCGACTCGGCGAGGTTGGTAGGTTTTTACTTAAATGACCGTAACTTTTTTATTATGAAAAATTCACGGTAATGTTATAGAAAATCAAATAATCACAATGCTTTGGAGCATCGAATGAGCTATTAATATTGAAAATCGGTATCGTGAAATAAAAAGTTATGATAGTTCAAAGTGCGCACTTTTCATCTGCTACACGAATTTTGGAAGTTGACGGTCTTTTTCTAAAAACTGTGCATAACAAGGTATAGGTAAAAATGAATGCTTTAGATTCTGCTCTAAATGTACTTTCATTTTACAAAAGGAATTATTGATGTATATCGCTTAGTTGCTGAGAAAATAAATACTTTCGGTGGTCTAGTCGCGCGCGCAAAAATGAGTAAAGTTCAACTTTAACGGCCTATAACTTTTGTCAGGACCACGGGAAAATGTCGTAAAGCGAGATTCTAAAGGTTCAAACATTTCTGAACAAAATGGTGTGGGTCCCAATTCTTTCTACTCCGAAAAATTTTTTGAACGATTTCGCAGGTCTCTCCGCTGCCACTATTAGATATTATTAGCGTCCCACGTTCAAAATCATCACGTCGGTCGTAAGGTGCAGTATACAATATGATACAAAATCTGAAAAAATAGCTTAAGGGATGGACATACATACTTAACACATTCCGTATTAAACAATACTACTACCTAAAAAAACTAACATGGCCAAAATGGGACCTGGGTTTCTGGTGCTTCTGATTCGTGGGACTGAACGAATTTTGTGGGTGGTTTTGTAAAAAAACAATGAGTAAGGATTAATCCAGAGGAGAGTTGAGGTAGCATTCGGTTTTGGGTCTCCAACAGAGTTCAGGTCCGAATCACGAGAGAGTCACGTAACGTAGTCCGGAATCAATTTCTTTTCGGGCATTTTCATTAAGCGTTGAGCGTTGCTCCTTCATAGGCTAACTCATTTTTTTCAAAGAGACGAAGTGATTTCCAATCAGGTAACTACACATATAATACACGAATAACTCTAATAAATTGTAAAAATTCCCACGTCTACGAGACAATGAATAATTATTAAGCTTCTCGTAATCAAGCCGTTAGTCCAACTATTCTTAATCGCAAATATAATGTTCATCCCTCTTTGATCATAAAATATATTTCATATTCAAATCCACAAATCCATACAAAATGTAATAACATCAATTCCTAGATATGTCAATACTATATTATGTTACATTATATGGATTGAAAAAGTGACAGAGACGAATTGCTCCGTCCAATAAGCAAAAGAATGTAAGTACTCCAGCAGGATAGTTGCCAATCGTCACCGGTTAAATATAATCTCAAATATTATAAATCAAATTTCATTATGTGTAATGGGCGTCTAAAACATATTTATGAAGCAATTTGGAAGATGTGCTTCTAAAGCAAACAAACTTCTTAGTGTCAACTAAATTAAAGTGAAACGATACGCTAACGATTTAAAATCAAGAACAACTCCTGTGATAAATTTCTGTACTTACATAATTTATAACTTTAAATACTTATTCATTTCAAGCTCATTAATTAAGACTGAATTGGTAACACCCCCATAGTTTTAGGTTTTAAACACCACAAGTGCAAAAAGGAGAGAAAATCGCATTATATCGCTTTTTTCTATACTGTTCCGAATTAATTCCAACCATAGGACCTGGGGGAGCGTATTTATTTGAACGTCTGATAATTACTTTCCCGTAGCATCCATTGCTATTCCTCCGTTGAACATTGTCGGCGACACAAACAAATGACGCCTTAGTTTATTTCTACTAAATTTATAGGGGAACATCTACAACAACATACGCCACATTACGACAGTGTATCAATAAATCCTTTCTTAAACGACTTCCTTGCGCGAAGGACAAATTAGCGGGGCAAGTACAGTATATCTCACTTTAAGCGGGAACCTTCAACAATCGCAAGAAACCAACCGTAAAACGTAAACAATTCAAGGGCCAGTTAATGGAATCATTAATTTCGGAAAACACCAGGTGAATATCAAAAGCCTCTTATTTGTACCGAAGAGGGTGCAACCCTTTACAGAGGGAACGCTGTCGATTTATTTGTTATTTACAGAGCGATATTGTGACACTAATCCTAATTTTATTCTCTCTATTGGTTCCGTGTTTCACGAGGTTACTAAAAGTATTTTCATTAGCATTCGTTGAGCGTACTTTTGACTCGTCCATATTCCCGTTGCAAAGCAAAGAAAGGAGCTTCGAAAGCAACAAGTTAAATTAAGCGTAACAACCTCACTTGGTACCGACCGTGTATTACGTACAAGAACGGAATATTAATAAACTTGTCTTTGCAAACACTGCAAGCGTTGCGAAAACTTCGCGAAGTTAGTAATTTGATTAAAAAATATTTTCAATACAATCGCGAAAATTGTATTTAGATATTTTCATCATTTAAGTTTCAGTCTGTGCAGCTAGAGATCTCTTCTGTTTTTGTGGTAAATTGGCTACCGATAATTTGAACCCAAGAAAAACTTTCCTTGATTAAGTAAATGCGCCCCAGGTAGGGTACACTCCCCGGAATTTTTGACCTAAAGCAAGAAGCTCACGCAAGAACGCTTTGCCAACAGAGCGAAATTGTTCTTTATACAAAGGACTGTTTCCAATACTGTTGATCCTTGAGTCCGTAATCGGGACTAAGCTGATGTAACAGGTGGTCGCTTAGCCGTTTTTTAAAACTTTGGTTTTGAACTTGTGTTTTGTTCAACATATGAAAATTTACATGCTTACCGCTTCATAGCGAACGTGAACGATAGTATGTTCGGAAATACAAGCGATATCAACGCCGGCATTTTCGATAAAAAGTGTGCGTTTATATATAAGTGAAAAGAGAGGTGCCGACGTGACCATATTTTTTAAGAGTTAGCACGACTGTGTGTGTAGGAATTTTATTTTTCGTATAATTGCACCATTTTAGATGTGCTAAAATTTTAGTTTTGTGAAAGTTTATCTATATCGTAGCGGCAAGTTTTATTTTCAATGGAAAATTTTGAACAGAAATGTTCCTGTAAATTCGCGATGTTAATTGAAACCAGATTGGTGATGAAGTCCGAGTTACCGGAAAGCTAGGTTTTGCGTTAGGACGGGAGCTTTAGTCTAATTCGTAACAAGGCCGTTATTTATTTTTTGGAATTTGCACAAGGAATTTTGTTCGATGTAATGTTAATATTCCTAAAGGAATCGACCCGTTAAAATTACTTGTATGAAACAGCTTTTGTATTGTATTTATTGATAAGAGTCGAATCCAATTAAAAGATTGTAATTATTTGATTGGAAAATTTACATTTAATTTCAGTGATACTATTCCTTTGGTTGGATTAAAATTGTGTTTACCATTCACAGGCGTCTGCATATTTTGAACGGCAGAATGTATGGGTAACTCATTATGTGGAAAGATAAGAATTTCAGATATGGAATTTTCTTGTCATATGCGTATTTATTCGAGTGTGTAACCAAACCCAAGCATTAGATTTTGATAAGTTTTCAGAGGAGATAAGGCCCCAACTTCCGCAGGTTAAGGGATTTGAACATATTTTTATTACTGAACTGACCGTGGGTAAATTAATTATCATATTAACATTTTTCGGCCCTTGTAAATGTAACTAAACTGTTACACTGAGTACACGTACTCTAGTGTAGGGTATTAGAGGACCTGGGTTTGCTTGTCGTTCCCTCCACGACCATCTTTGGCATTTTCTCATCCGTGAAATCCACGCAGTCTCTAAAACACGTGGTAATAAGAGATGGGCAAGGATTGTACTACTGGCACTACCACCTCTCAAGAATTCGCTCCAAATACTATTGTTATCTTGACATAAATTACCCCACCTACAAATTACACATTCAAGTTCTCGTTGATAAATGCATTGCTATAAATCATAAATTTAATTGGAATAAAAATCTTATCTCCCGCTTTTGGTTACATAAACAAATTTACACGCAAACTTTATCGTGTAACGATAGTATAATCCATATGCTACAGTGCCAGTATTAGACTGAATGTAATGAATTCAAACTTACGTACCACATTAATAAATGGGTTTCGGATTGCGTTATAAGCAGAAAAAATAAGTAATTATATTATAACATATGGTATAACCGAAAAAGCAACGTGTTAACCAAATAAGGAATCCTATGAAAATAAATTTACCTCGAAAAGATACAACACTCCTCATTGACGTAAATACGTGTAGATATATATCTCAGATAATTGTTTAATTCAAAATGTATTGTAATGAATGTGAAATTAGTTTGATGTCTCTGGATTTTCGACATGAGATTTCCACATTCTACTACATTCCTAACATACTTAAGCGCATTCAGTCAGGTACTCAAACTAAGGTTACATTCAACGAAACAAAGAGACGTTACAATAGGAAATCGTTCGTCGATCTGGTCGATAATCTAAAAAAAACAGAATGGTTTAGTATAATACTGAATACAAAATTATAAGTTATTTCAGTTTCTCCACACACCAAGATACTAAATACCTTTTTCGTAAATATTGAAATAAAATGATAAACTCTATGCGTAATAAAAATAAAATAGTCAAACCCTGTGATCACTTTTCCCTTTCCAGTTTATCCACATAAAATAAAAATTTTTTTACCTAATTGAAAATTTACACGTAACCGTATAATACCTTAAGACGTCTTTCTTTTAATATTTCAACCGCTTAACACAATTAAAATGAGCTAGAATTTTTATGATACCCTTAAGATATCTAACTCACGGCGACTGAAATATAATACAACAACCACATTTTCTACAATACCTCTAAATCGGTTTAACTTGAAGTGGCGTATTCGTGTTGAAAATTGTCCGAAATATGTTAATAGATTTACTTTATGTTCCACCCAGATTGAAGAGATTTTTGCTTACTGGATTTGTCCTACTTCAGTTTTCCTGATGTTAAGGTGCGTTTTTGTTGATAATCGAATAATTATTGTAGTTCATAAACTTTGGTGTGGCTTGGATCACGTAATGCACGCGTAAAATATTTTTTTCGTGCGAATATAAGTTTTTTCTACTACTACTTTAGAATCGCTTCATACTTGCCATACTTTTAACAACAGAATGTCGCCTATTCTGTTATACTGAAGTGGAATAATTTCATTCTAACTCTTGTGATGGAATGAGCACATGTGGCGACATCTATTAATGATATCCAAATCACAATTCATAAATTGTCAAAATTTTAATTAAACTTACACCAGTTATTTTGAATTTTAATTGCCTGTAGCGCAAATTAGCAGCAGTGGTGGTCCAATGCAATTTTCAAATACTCCCCCGGAAATCACCGCGGCAGCAGAAAATGCCAAAACATTATTACTTCTCGGAAAATCAAAAGCAGTGTAGGGACAAATCTTTGGAGCGGGGGATGAGGAAAAAACACTTATTTTCAGAAAACGTAGTGTTGGCTTATATTATCACAGGCAATTAAAGCATCTACAACATTGTGCAAAACGTATCCCATGTTACGATCTAAATTACTTTTGAACAATAATGTCGACACAAGCAGCTACGCTAAGTTGCAGGCCCTTTTAAAAAGCAATCCAATCCTCATCAGATCCCGAAACACTTAGCGTTTTGTTCACAAGTCTTATCTTGAGGTCCACTCACAACAGCTTAAGCCACGTGTTTATCTTGAGGTCCATTCCTAAGAACATAAGCCACGAGTAGCTATACCTACCTACAACCAAACGTGTGAAGTTGCATATCGCTACAATTAATATACCTCACAGCACTATACGAAAAGAACATCCAAACAGGTAACAATAAGTCGTTGGTGATCCAGGACCAGAACAGATTTCCTCAGTAGGCATTACCTTGGGGAGCGTGAAAACTAACCTAAAAAGTAAAATGTAATGCCAACTAAAATGTTACGCTTGTCTATACTTACATACAAGTAAGGAGTAGTGTTAACATGTGCACATTTACCAAATGTCTACTTTAACCGTAACAAATATATGTACATTTTCGATTACTAAACACGTCTGTGCTAAACAGAAATACAACGAACAAACCTTTGACATTCTTTCGCATGTGTAGTGAATCGTTCGTTCTGGGTCATTTAGACTAATGAGAGTCGCTCAAATGCCACATGGATTTGTTATACCTACCCACAGCATACAGAACTATTAGTGGATTGTCTACCACTAACTCTGGTCGGAATTTTACATATTTCGCAACAATTCGTTGTAGTAGTAGAAAAAATTATGTCTATGACTTGTAAGGAATAGGTTATTCAACGCTCGTGAAACCGTCACACTCGCCTTCGGCTCGTGTGACGAACTTTTCACTCGCGCGGAATACACCTTATTCCATACTCGTTATAGAATATACTATTCTTGTAGTTTGATTGTTTTGGTATTTATTGTTCTTGTTTTTACAAAATAAATTTGTTTACAATTGTCAAGGCCTAATGTCTATTGTAAAACGAAATGAACTTGCCCTGCTTGAAAGACGATACGGAACCGACATGATTTTCGCTACTAGCTTGAATTACCGAAAAGCATTCCGTGGCAGAGAACTTATTCTAATTCTTCGGACCTTTCGGGCATATAAGCCAGCATTACTATTTCTGAGCGTAGTCCTTACAGATATGTAAAGGAATATTTAAAATTGATATCAGATATACAGGTGGAGAGAAAAAAGGCAGATATCTGAAATTCTAAAAGCAGATAGTGTAAAGAGCTCCTACTATGATGTTAGTTCATATACCCGACTTCCAATTATATCCACAACTGATTGTTAGCCTGATTCGTGCAAATTAATTAAAATATTATGCATCCTGATTTTCGAGAAGTAAAACTGGCAATTTTATCCTATTACCTACATCCTCCTAACTCACAAATAAATTTAACGTTCACTCACCCGCACAGTAAACAAATAAATAGAACATGAAAACGCAAAAAAGACTTGACATGGTAAAAAGAGAACAGTTTCGTTTTTAGTATGAGCAGTTGTTCGAAACTTTCCTGAAGCTGACACGCGAACTTCGTATGGAATTGACGTAATTTATATAGATATAATTCTCCCAACTATAAACTATGATTACTTTTTAAGAGACGCTTAAGAACGAAACTGGAGTTTAAACGATGTTTTGGACTTCAATCGATCTAGTTAAATAAATATGTAGGCACAACAAAGGGAAGTGTTACTTGTAGCGGTTAACCTACAAAGTTTAAATTACTTTGGGGAGTGAGCGTTTATGGCTCTGTACAATCGAGCACCATCTATTTACAGCCCTCCAGACAAACAATTAAAGCACAACAAAGAATGGGTCGATCGTTTCGGGTAATACGATAATAATCCGTCGATTGCATTTTAATGCGATCGTATAAAAAAGATTACGCTAACGTCGAATCTAATAACCTTATTGCAATTAGCTAGTGGTTAATTCTAGCGATCAAAGAGAGCTTTAATTGCTCTTCCATGTATGAATTTCGCGATTCATTAACTGCCTACAGCATAATTGACGAAGATTGATGGGATTATGTAAAGTACTTATTTTATGTAGTGCTGCTAATCAGTTTCCTTTTTTTTTTGTTAAATTTACTCAATTACAGCGCAGAGATTTTGAATGAACACTCAGGCTGAAGCAGCATTAGTAAATGAGCTTCAAATAAGACACTATAGTGCGTTCCCTTTGTGGAATGAATGCTGTGGTAGAGATAATCGTGGTCCCATTCACTACCCTGTGCTACGTTCGTTTCTGTATTAGTTTGTCAACCAACATTCATTTCATTTAAGAAACTAAATAAGTACGTTCTGATTGTATAAATGGCAAAAAGGCCAAGTTAAAGATTCATTTCTTATTGTCACCACGCGTTGCTTGTGCGGAATAGTGGAGTGGTTTCTTTTTTAAATAGTATAGCGTTTTTAAAGCATGGCTGATTTAGATAAGATAGAATATGTTAATTCATGTCATTACTTTAGAAGCGATGTAGAATTATAGGCAATGGATAGTTACGTTCCTTTATTTATATTCATCTGTGTTCAAAGATTTTTGAAAAGGTAATTAGTTCTTTGTACCGCATTCGGCAACTTGCTGTCAGAAAATTACAAGGGCTGAAATACTAAAACTAACACTAAAATACCCTACACAGTAGTTATAAGGTTTTGCCCCATTTCAGAACGAATCACCGATTGTAATTTGAAATTCCGTTTGTGGCAAAGGTCTTTGTGCCTTTGCTTAATATCGAATCTAATAACAATATACAGCACATTTTTTTAATATACGGTTCACCTAAAAAATAATCATAATCCACTAAATTGGAGGTTCTCTTTATTGAAATCTGAACGAACCAACACACGAAACACTGATTTGTTCTATCAATTCGATTCTAATAGGTTGGGAAATACATGCAATGCAAAACTGCTACAAATTTGCACATAGGTTGAGATCTTTAAGAAACCGAGGATTCAGATTTTCGTTAATAGTGTTATTTCTTCAATCAACTACAAATTGCAATTTTCTTAAAGACGTTCACACTTTAATTTCACATAGGTAAATAAATATCACTGCACCTCGTACACAGAATTCCCTTCAGAGAACGCTGTTGGTACCAAAATAAAATCGACAATGATGCGCAAAATTAATTACTGCAGTAAATGGGAACTTTTCCATCGTGAAACGTCTCTCGGTGAAATTTCCGGTGAAGCAAAAGTTCTTTGGGTGTAGTTTGTTTGAACGATTGACTATGTCTAGATTGTAAGCAAGCAAGAGTCTTTTTAACATGAAAGTTTGCTATTAACGCTTTTTTTGTTTATTCACACGATAGGAGAATTTTTTCATTGCATGAGAAATGTTACACGTTAAATTTTTAGTAATGTTTATTCTACGAAAGGCTATAACCTTATTATGGTTACAAATTTCGCAAAGTTCAACTTCCTTTTGTTCACTAACGACTTAAGTAACGTGAAATATGTTTCTACTCGTTCATTGTGACGGAAAATAAACGTCTTGGCGCGCTTAATTAATTTGTCCTGGGTTGTTAATTTATGCTGCTGCTGCGTATTTCACGATAGTCTCTGTTTCGTCCAATTGTGCAATAATTCTTTATTGTGGTGTGATAAATTACACATTCACTTAACTCGCTTGTAAGTACTATTTTATCTATCTGGTGAATTGGCTCTGCGGAGCTAATGCTTCCGCAACTAAAAAGTTGAATTCTCGAAGACTTGTTCGGGTTAAATGTCCACAAAACACATTTCGCGAACTCTAGCGATATGAAAATGTAATACAAAATCTATATGCTTGACCTATAGTCAAAGATCCCAGGGCTCCCAGACCTTACTTATTTTCTGATCGACAAAATATGTATAATACAGTAGTATTAGTCTGTACAATGCACATAAACATACTCCCTAGCTTGGGCCGACGGCTAATTCTCAGGTATCAGGTGCTACCGATACCTACGTGAAAATTGTACTCACTTTGCTTACAGACTGAGACTTAATTTTTATCTATGAAATTTAGGGAGCCTTTTAATATATTTTGTAAATTGCCAGACCAATCGTAGGCGTATTTAAAGTACCTCCGTGAGTAAAAGCGGAAGAACAATATAGGTGCTTTTGGTATTTAAAGTATCTGTCCACAGATACTGCCGACAGTATTAATTTCTAATTCTGTATAATATATTCTCCTCTGAGAATTGGCCCAAGATAGCGTTCATTGTACACACTAATACTACTTTATTGTACATACTTGTGTTGGAGTCCTGGATCTTGCTCTACTACACCGCGGTACCGACCCGAATTAAAACTTTCTACGGTTAACGCTTCCGCAGCCCAGAAACGGAATTGATCTTACGTTTAGTGCTTGAAATAAACTACTCCCTTGGACCACGTACTAAACTATCTCGTACTCCTAGAACGAATGCTTGCCAAATCTCCCCGTATTGGTCCCTACCATTCTTTCTGATTTACTACCACCCACAAAATTGCTTCTTATTGAGGAAAACCGTTGATTCGCTTCCTTCGTTAATAAATCAATCCTAAGTCCACGTGCCACGTTCCATTTCTCGTGATAACGAAATAACCTCATGCTTATTCCTCATGCATTTCCCTGTTATGAAGACTCTCTTTCAATATCATTGCCGAGAGATGTGAAGACTGTTCATCGAACTCACTTACGGGGGTAGGTGGTGGTGGAGAAAGCATTCCAGTCTCGCGAGCACTTTTCGGAGTGGCGGCGAGCGTTTACTTAATGTGCTCGGCGCTCGAGTGCTTTTTTTCTGAACGTGAGCGGTTTTTCCGCTCATGAGCGTTTTTTTCGTCGCAAGCTCTTTTTTCGCTCGTGAGCTCTTTTTCCGCTCGCTAGTGCTTTTTTCCACTCCTGGGCGTTTCTTTTCGTTCGTGAGCGCTTTTAACCGCGCTCAAGCGCTGAAGGATTAAGCGCCGCTACCGCGTTTTCTCCGCCCCCGAGCGGTTTTTTCCGCTTCCGAGCGCTTTTTCCGCTCTTGAGCGTTTTTCCCGCTCGAGCACTTTTAGGAGTGCTCGAAACTCGCAAGCGGTTTCACTTTGCTCGTCGAAGCAGTTTTTCACACCGCTCGATCCAGCGTTGCTTTCCTCCGACATTCAATTTTCGAGATATTTACACTTAACTTTTCACATCGGCATCGGCAGTAGAAATGTCTCGTCAGTTGTTCCAATCGCCCTTTGGGAGTACCCTCCTGTAACATGGTTTCCCTATACAGAAATTTGAAAAAAGCAAAATCTAAATGTAGGTATGAATGTAACCTTGAGCGAAAGCAAATGTATGTTTTACGCATTGCAAGAAATATCAGTTTTAATTATGACTACCCAAATTGGTATATTATTATTTAACCATAAGGAACCTAAAAGGTCAATATAAGTTAATAATCGCGGTTAGAAATGCAATTTTATTTCAGATGTAAATAGAATAAGATCATAAATACTGTTGTACGTATGTATATGCGGAATGAGGCAAATTTAATGAGTTATTGTAATAAAATAACTACAAGGAGGGTCAAGTTAAAGTACGTCTACCGCAGCCGGATGTTAACTGACAAAAAGCTTAGACTAGTGCGAATTATCGTGCAAAATTGAGCCAATCGTCTTGAAGGCGATACTTAGAAAAGCGAAATTACGCCGAGAGCTAGATATGAACGCCACCCAGTCACCGTCGTACCGATGAAGATGATTTTGGACAGCATGTTCGAGAAAAGAACGAGTTACCTGAGAATTTCCACGACAGAATATAGCGCACCCGTTCTGTCAGCGGTCCGTGGGACTCCAATTTCGGCCCCACATTGAATCAACTAGAAGCCTAGTAATTGAACGCTCCGTGCATTGTATATTATTTCTACTAGCGTCACAGTCAGTGAAATAATCAAAAAACTATTAAATAAAATTCGTCGTAGTACTATCTTCGTTGTGGCGTTGTGATTTATGAAATGGCGTCATAGGTATTTTAGTTCAACGATTTATTTATATTGCAAAGACGATTTAATACCTACTTGCAGTTTGCATTAAGTGGGTGTTTGTGTGTTAAGTATGTTTTTACGAATGAATGTGGTTTAACCGTTTACCTTACAGGATTGTTTCGCCTCAACCCCATTTAGTAATATGTGTTCTCTTACAGTAAATGCGATATTTTAAGCAAATAAGAACCATATAAAATTTTAGTAAAGATTATTGAGTTATTATTGACCCCTTTACCCTTATCCTTATCACGCCTAGCGCGATCAAAAAAAACAAAATGAATTTTTCTTTTTTTTTTTTTTTAATACCAACCAAGTATCAAGTACCCTTTACAATTTATAGGTTTTTTTTTTTTTATGAAAGGAACACAAGAATTATAAGATTAAACGGAAAAAAAATTAAATAAAGACGGGATAGCGCTATCGCAGAACAAAATATAAAATTAAAGTAATTTACATTGGATTATTAAAAAACAGGTAGGTACTTTTCAACTAAATTACGTATCATTTGTATCAATTTGGTATGGAAGATTTTAATTGAAATGAGTAAATGATGACCGAATGGTGAAATGTTAGCTAACCTTGCGTTTGATTTCTGTCTCTTGCCGTCGTCTGAAGATGCAATTAAATTTTTTTTTGACCAGTAGATAGTGAATTAGTTATCGACGAACACTCCTGAAGAAGTTGCTGAAGTTGGTAAGTTGTTTTTTTTTTTTATTTAGAGCAAACTACTACTGAATTTGTTTTTTTGGTAATACGGAAGCTGCAGAAACTAATGCTCCTTCTTTCTGTTCCAGGGCCCAAATCCGGTATGTACAAAAAACTAAAATGTGGTGAAATGTTACAAATTTGAAATAATAAAATTAAAAACTTACGGTTCTATGACCTTTTCTTTTTAAAATTTATCCTCAATAGGAATATTCAATGCAAATTGATTGGAATGAAATTTTCTTAAACGCAACTAAATAAATTGCAAATTTTTATCCGCACCAAACGTAGGTACGAAGACAAGTGCGTTTTCCGAATTCCTGATAGCAAGACCAATATTTCAAGTATAGTTTAAACGCCAACGACATCTTACGACACGTCATAACGTTACACACCCCCAACCAAACGTTTGAAACCACAGTTTTCAAACTAATACAAATCTGAATTTACTAAAGTAATGAAAC
>NW_022170596.1:14599677-14617700 GCF_008802855.1 Photinus pyralis
TTAAACTTTAAGACTAGCATCTTGTAGGTAGACGGAAAAAAGTCATCATAATGTGTCATTTATTTTAAAATACCTTTTTAAATAACATCGGTAAAAAATAAAAACGATTATGGAAAATTCCGTTTTTGCAGGATCAGGATCTCGGAACACAGTCGAAATTTTTTCAGTTTCAAAACGGCATTTTGTTAAGCTTCGAAATACGCAGCTTTGCCAAATTTAAACTACCTATCTACATATCTCTTACAGATCCCGATGGTGCCCCTCGAATTTGAATCAGACTGTATAGATCTGCTATATCATTATTTGTACAACACGTAGCCCGGGAAAATATTAATATTAATATCAAAACAGGCTTACGCAAAAACAACGGAGCAATAGTCATTAAGTGAATCTCAAGTAAATGTAATAATTATAGTTCGAATGTATGGAAAACCAATATGTAATCAACGTTAAAAGGGAATCGACGAAAATAACAAAAATTTCCCTTGAATTCTGGTCGTAGGGACTGTCTGAATTCAGAAGGGCGCGTTCTGCAAATCTGTAACAACACAAGCAAGTAAACAAAAGGGGTAGTACATAAAGTATTGCGACATACATAGCAATGCTAACGTCTGATACTAAGCAGGTAAATCAGACATTAAAACTGAAAAAGAACCCATAATTCGAACGATTTTCCACTAGCAAAACCAAAATTTTGGTGGAGAAAGAGAGAACCACTTCAAAGATAAGTATGGTAAAGCCAAAACATTAATCCCTTAAGTCAGGTAGACACGTAGTCAGAAAAGTAATAGTTACCAAGAGACATTTACATCTAATCAACTCGGCGGCAGAGACTTCACTAAAGGTGAACTGCACGAGCAAGACAAACTTAAAGAAGAAGGGAAAGCAACGACCTCGATGGGCGACACGAATAACTATCTGAAAGAAATTTATAACACGAGAATAAAGAACTAGGGGATAGAAGAATAACTACCTTGAACTAGTGGATTACAACGAAGATCACTAGATGGCGTACGGATATTAAGGGGACATTAGCGTAAGAATACTAAATATTGGCCACGAATCAAAAAAGTTAAATAAATTAAACTGAAAAAAAAACACGTTACAACTTTCATATTAGATTGAACCCCCAATTTACGACTCAGGATTCTAAGAGATTCATGTTGATATTTTTTGGGTGACTTCGTTTAATTAAGCTAGGTGGGTGGTTTAGTGACCGTCTGCCATTATACACCGAAATATATTATATCCTAATTAGCTAAATGGTAGGTTTACAAAATTTTATCTGAAATTTATCGTTCGGCATCCTCAAAAAATCTGGATAAATGATCAAAGAAGATTTATATCGCTGTGTAAACAATGTCGGATTGGACGTTGAGGTTTAGATCCAGGTACCTGAAGTGAATACGGCTCGTTTAATTACTAATCAAAAGCTCATCTCAATTCGTGGGATTCCTTAAAGTTAAACACAAAACGATTTTGCGTATCTAGCCTGTATCCAAGGTATATGTATTGTTTATCTGAAAGGTTCAGGCGACTTACCCTTCTTTACAAGGCCAGCCAATGCTCAATCCGGCTGTCGCTTAAAAAATTCAATTAAATTCCTATATTAAGTAAAAGTTGTTTCATTTACTGCGTATACCAACACATCCATTTTTTTTAACAATTTACTGCCATAACATTTATTAAAATCTATGGAATCTGCTGCATTACTAAATTTAAGTCCCTAAGTGATCACTTTTCTCCAGTTAAGGACCAAACAAACAGGAAAAATCAATGCGTATACTTTCTAATTAAAATTCCTCACGTTCTAATTTGCATTATTGGAATAATTTAGGGGCTGCTTCTTTTTAAAAGTTAACGTGATTGATTTCGTATAATACCCTCGAGAATACCTAAAGCAAAATTATTTCTTTATTATATGCGCTTTAACGTTTTTAAGTTGCTATAATTAATTATAGTACAAAAATTCACCTAGATCGAGATCTAAAAAGAAATATGAATGTTTCAACGTCAGTATACAATTCTTGGTTTCTTGCTGTTGGTACGCCGACAATGTGTTTGATCGATTGTCAATAGTAACCAATGAAAAAGCATTTGTCGCTCACATTCCGAGAAACCTTAGTTTTCTATTCTCAAACAAAGTACAGAAGCCACCTTTTTTCGCAGTTATAAAAATACGAAATGTCATCTCTTTTCAGTTTGGTTTGACATTAATGGCAGTCCCAATGGATTTCGCAACTAAAAACGTATTGCAAGAACTCTTAAGAGAATGCACCAACAAATCGATACAAATTCCAGAAAGCTTTATCTTATACTACGTAAGCATGAAACGATGTTAAACCTGATCTTTAACCCAGCTTTAGGTGAAATTATTACTGTTAAACCCCTCCTGGGGGATACTTCCGGGAACGCTACCACATCGTAACGACGTGAGGTACCTTGTGAAACAGTGCGTGCAGAAATTAAGCAATCAATCGCACTCCAGCATCGTAACGTTAAAAATCCAACACTATTTTAAAGAAAACTTCGAAAATCTCGAAAATATGATAATAAAGAACCGGGCTGATCTTAAGGCGCGAATTTTGCCCTTAGAAAAAGATATTCTAGACGCGTACGTCGAGGACGAGGAAGGACTAGGGAGACTGTTCCGGAAAGTCGTATACTTCATCACCTTAACTTCCGGGTTGGGCAATCCAACTGATGAACAGGTGAGGCTCTTTGCAAAGTCATCGACTAATTTCAACACTAGGTGTACAAGGAATCAGCGGCTGCCTTAAAAAGTGCGTTGCTCGAAACGGATCTTAAGGAGTTTGTTAATGAGACGCGTGAAAATAAGGAGTATCAGTTGATTGAGTTGACCGAGTTGGTGACGGGGATAAGACTATTTAACCGGGACTGTAAAAAATGCGGATCCGGAATTGAGGACTGTATGGGTCTTCTCTAGCTGCCCTGATGTTGAAGTCCGCCTGTTTCAGTACCGAAAATGCTAACCAAGGCCCTTGAAGTGACGCTTCAAGATATCGAAAAGACATTGGAGTCGATCATGGAAACTGTCAACTTGCTTACGACTGCTGTTGACAACAACTACGAGATTGAGCCGAGTGCAGAATCGTACGTCTTACGTCGGCGCCTACCGGATAACGTTGATGAGCCCCAGCTCAATCACGTGATGAACTTATTAATCATTTATAGGCAATATGAATTGTTTGTCAGGTAAACCTAGCAAACGTCTCTGAATACAGCTCACATCCACATTTCAGGAAAATTCTAGTTGAAGTCAGCAACATGAGTACCACCGCAAAGAGTACCATTGAAAAATTAAAAGATCTTCTGTCTAAAGTGCACAACTCGGTCAGTTTTAGAACTGCGATTCCAACAATCCAAGTTTTTGTATGGTACTAACTTTAACCCCATAGATGGTACACAAACTACTTTCAGCCACTATTCTCCCAGGTTGCCGACGCATGGTACCGTCTGCAAAATCAAACCATAGCCTTATCTCAACTGAACCAAATGCTGCTAAACCTCCATTTTGAGGTCGAACGTACAAACTTTACCGAGGATGTGATTCGCTTAATGCTCGGCCCCTCCAGTATCATCTCTGACGCGGACCGATTAGAGAAAACAACGCAACTGAAAATTAGACAGACAAGCGCGGACGCTCCCATCGTCTATCCGTCGGACGTATCCGACTTTGAACGAATCGAGCTTCAGGTGTCCCAACTTCTCGCACTCGAATGGGAAATTATTCTCTGAAAATTTTAGTACCTCGGGTTTTGCGCTTGGAAGTTCGTGGAGACCGGCGGCGGGCTGATACCGGCGAATCCCAATATGGGCGTTTTGCGAATTGATGGGAAATACTACGCGTTTTGTTGCCCGGAAGCTGCGGTCGCTTTTTGTTCAAATCCCTTCCGGTATGAAGGAGCGACTTTCTATTGTACAATAATTGGGTTATTTTTAGAAATATCTTAAGAGGACTTGAGGTGGTACGACGTCGATGTGAGCTAATTAATTTACTTCAAATGGAAGATCAGCTGATTAAGGTTTCCAAAATCGAACAGTTAGTAATCTACCAAGTACTATTTGTGACAAAAGCCAAAAATTTGCCTCTAATTTAGAACAAAATTTAATGCAAAAGGCGCACAATTGAAACTTACGTGTGTAAAATGGAGGGTTCTCGTTCGCATCTTTTTTGACACTTTTTTTTCGAAGAATCTGAATTTATCGGAATTTTCATAAAACGCTAGATGTAGAAGCTACAGTGTACTACTGTATTTCGCCATATTGGATTTTTACGAAATGACATTTTAAGTTTTTCGGTGATTCTCAGTTATTTTCAAAGATTTTTCATGAATTTCAAATGCGTTTTTTAATTACAGAAAGGGGAAGCTTTATCCCCATTTAACCCTTGCTGTATCTCGCACCATTACGGAGATCCCATTGGTGAGCCACGAAGTTGAACCAAATCCAAGTTGGGCACTTTCTTATAGTAATGCCCTTTATTTTAAGAATGTCAGGAGCTCAATTTTAAAAAGAAAATCTTTGTTAGAGCACCTAATTATGTAGAATCCATCGCGATACACAGTTTTTATACAGGGTGTTTGGTTTAACTCGAATATTGCATTTTATCTATTAGAATATTTTTATTGCAGACATCCTAGGTGATCTAGGTTTCCATGGCGGACAAATATGGCAGGATTGTTTAAAACGGCAATTTCTTGGTTATCTACATTATTTAGTTCTATATTATATTATTTAGAGTTTTCACGTCCTTTGTTTTTTGTGTGTTATTTGAAATTAAAATATTTGGAACGAATAAAAACTGCCAAATCACCAATAAATTGTCATTTTAAACAATCCTGCCATCTTTTGTTCGCCATGGAAACCTAGATATCTGCAGTAATAGTATATTAAAGCATAAGTTGCAGAAGGCGCTATAGAAAGGCGCTATAGAAAGGCCTTCTGCAACATATGCTTTATACTATTTTCTCTGTTGAGCATTTTAATTGTATTAAAAAAATTAACAATTCTGACATTTTCTGTAATAAATATTTCAATCAAGAAATTAAGTTGGCTACGCTACATTTTGAAAAAATTCAATTTAACAAGCGCGTCAAATACGAATTTGTGCAGTATATTTTAGTTTTTTCAATAAGTGAATAATGTGCGAAGAAATTCTTCCTTCCACTCCTCCAGAGCTTCGACAGTTAGCAGAAGAGACTGTTCATAATTTGCTACCAGGCAATAATTCCACAATTATTCTAAAAGTTTATAATAATTGTACATTTAGTGACAAAGATTAGTTTTGTAATTTTGTTAGGTTATAAAACCTCATTTGTATTAAATGTGGATTTCTCTAAGTACCTACACTGAATTTTCAATACCTAATGATTTCAATTACCCGTATCGTTAATAACTGTAACATAATGTTATAACAATAAGTGAAATTAGTCCACATTTTACTAAACCGTTGAGATAAGTATTAACGTCTAAATCATCCAGGCAGAACTTTGAATTGACCATTCGCGTATTATGATCAGCCTGGATGATTTAGACGAGCATGCCAACCACTGAATACCAAATGTTCTTAAAAATCTGTCAGTTGTGGAAAATAGTTACCAAAAATAGTGTTGGAATGAAACTCATTCCAGCACTATTTTTGATATCGGAATACTGTCATTATAAACGCAAAACAGAGAATAGTATATTAAAGCATAAGTTGCAGAAGGCGCTATATTCTAGCACGAGTTCAAGTTTCGAACCTGAGCCGCGTAGCGGCGAAGGTTCGAATGAACGAGTGCTAGAAAGGCCTTCTGCAACATATGCTTTATACTATTTTCTCTGTTGAGCATTTTAATTGTATTAAAAAAATTAACAATTCTGACATTTCTGTAATAAATATTTCAATAAAGAAATTAAGTTGGCAACACCAACAATTTTTCAATAAAGAAATTAAGTTGGCTACGCTAGATTTTGAAAAAATTCAATTTAACAAGCGCGTCAAATACGAATTTGTGCAGTATATTTTAGTTTTTTCAATAAAAAGTGAATAATGTGCGAAGAAATTCTTCCTTCCACTCCTCCAGAGCTTCGACAGTTAGCAGAAGAGACTGTTCCTCGGACTGTTCATAATTTGCTACCAGGCAATAATTCCACAATAATTCTAAAAGTTTATAATAATTGTACATTTAGTGACAAAGATTAGTTTTGTAATTTTGTTAGGTTATAAAACCTCATTTGTATTAAATGTGGATTTCTCTAAGTACCTACACTGAATTTTCAATACCTAATGATTTCAATTACCCGTAACGTTAATAACTGTAACATAATGTTATAACAATAAGTGAAATTAGTCCACATTTTACTAAACCGTTGAGATAAGTATTAACGTCTAAATCATCCAGGCAGAACTTTGAATTGAACATTCGCGTATATGATCAGCCTGGATGATTTAGACGAACATGCCAACCACTGAATACCAAATGTTCTTAAAAATCTGTCAGTTGTGGAAAATAGTTACCAAAAATAGTGTTGAAATGAAACTCATTCCAGTACTATTTTTGATATCGGAATCCTGTCATTATAAACGCAAAACAGAGAAAAGTTTTTTTCTACTACTACTTTAGAATCGCTTCATACTTGCCATACTTTTAACAACAGAATGTCGCCTATTCTGTTATACTGAAGTGGAATAATTTCATTCTGTGATGGAATGACATAGATATATAAATACATAGATACAGCCATACCCCAACATAGTTCAAAAGGACGTACCATCTATTACCATCACTTTCGGCACATTAATTACGTATAGCGCTATCCTTTATAGAGGTACCCTGAGCATGGAAGACAAGATTCGCATTATTTATTATAACTGTCAATCAAATTGTTAGCACAAATCACACAGAAAATTATCAGATTTGAGACTTTACAACATAAATAAACCGCCTTTTTATTTATTTAAATCGCATAGCAGCAAGAAATGTTACATTTAAAATGGAAGATGTTACTTATAAAGCTGGCAAATGAAGAATTTGAAAAAATTACAGCTGACAACTGGAAGAAAGTGTGTGAACATGTGGAAAGTGATTAATTTAAAAGAGAAGTTATATTTGGTTGATGTTGCTGAACTTTATAATAAGTGTTAATAATGACAGTGATGATTCGAATTTGTCAATTTCATCTGACGATGATTCGGATTGTGAGCTTTTACAAACGTAATGAATGTTCACTAAATGAGTATTATCACCAATTGGATATCATTGTTAAGGTGTTGTATTTATTTTAAATAAATGTACACGTGTAGCTTACTTACTACAATTAGTACTATAATTTCAAAAAGAAACCCCACCGAATGGACATATGCCGAAAGGTAGGCAAGACGCGTAGCGACCAAAATTTGATATTGCACGCACACACAGTCTAAAAACTCGTTTTCCTAAGAATATTGGACGGATCCTTCTTTGTGATCATGATATAAACGCACTGCATCAACATCATATAGGCCAAAATAATAATTGGAAACGAATTCACTTCCTGTCGCAACAATTTCCTTTACCATTACGCCTAAAACCATGCAATTAAAATTAAAATGTTGAACATAAACTTTACTTACTTACGGTTTTTTTGATATTCTGCAAGCCAGCAATGAATTCAATGCAGCACATCATGCCAAACAGGGTAAACATTATCCCAAATTTGAATGGCGTAGCTCGATGTAATAAAACTATTTCAGGAATAACAATTATGGACGCGTCTATCATTATGGCAAGCACTAATGTTATTCGTATTCAATTGATAACGCAATAATTACATAATATTTAGTGAAAAAACCGCCCATCATGTTTAGGGCGAATATTTTTAGTTAGATTGGATTTCGCGCTATCGTGAAATGTGTCAACTGTCACATGACTTATGGGACGCGCTAAGTTTGTTTTAAGCGTCCGATTCGCGTACGACATAGTGGTTAATGCAATAAAAAGAGATAGAACATGTTTCATCTTGGTTAGAAAGTAATGGAGAGATGTACAAATTTCTTTGATATGTTTTTTAAAAACCGAGGTACGTTTGTTAAGGATGGCTGTATCTAGGTATTTATATATCTATGTGGAATGAGCACATGTGGCGACATCTATTAATGATATCCAAATCACAATTCATAAACTGTCAAAATTTTAATTAAACTTACGCCAGTTATTTTGAATTTTAATTGCCTGTAGCGCAAATTAGCAGCAGTGGTGGTCCAATGCAATTTTCAAATACTCCCCCGGAAATCACCGCGGCAGCAGAAAAGAAAATCAAAAGCAGTGTAGGGACAAATCTTTGGAGCGGGGGATGAGGAAAAAACACACTTATTTTCAGAAAACGTAGTGTTGGCTTATATTATCACAGGCAATTAAAGCATCTACAACATTGTGCAAAACGTATCCCATGTTACGATCTAAATTACTTTTGAACAATAATGTCGACACAAGCAGCTACGCTAAGTTGCAGGCCCTTTTAAAAAGCAATCCAATCCTCATCAGATCCCGAAACACTTAGCGTTTTGTTCACAAGTCTTATCTTGAGGTCCACTCACAACAGCTTAAGCCACGTGTTTATCTTGAGGTCCATTCCTAAGAACATAAGCCACGAGTAGCTATACCTACCTACAACCAAACGTGTGAAGTTGCATATCGCTACAATTAATATACCTCACAGCACTATACGAAAAGAACATCCAAACAGGTAACAATAAGTCGTTGGTGATCCAGGACCAGAACAGATTTCCTCAGTAGGCATTACCTTGGGGAGCGTGAAAACTAACCTAAAAAGTAAAATGTAATGCCAACTAAAATGTTACGCTTGTCTATACTTACATACAAATGGGAGTAGTGTTAACATGTGCACATTTACCAAATGTCTACTTTAACCGTAACAAATATATGTACATTTTCGATTACTAAACACGTCTGTGCTAAACAGAAATACAACGAACAAACCTTTGACATTTCTTTCGCATGTGTAGTGAATCGTTCGTTCTGGGTCATTTAGACTAATGAGAGTCGCTCAAATGCCTCATGGATTTGTTATACCTACCCACAGCATACAGAACTATTAGTGGATTGTCTACCACTAACTCTGGTCGGAATTTTACATATTTCGCAACAATTCGTTGTAGTAGTAGAAAAAATTATGTCTATGACTTGTAAGGAATAGGTATTCAACGCTCGTGAAACCGTCACACTCGCCTTCGGCTCGTGTGACGAACTTTTCACTCGCGCGGAATACACCTTATTCCATACTCGTTATAGAATATACTATTCCGTGCGCTAGCCTGGAAAAGGCCAGATACCATTATTTCTAATACAGGTGTAAATAAGGTGATTTCAATGAAGTATAATAAAAAATCTTTTCCGTAATTGTACAACACGCGTTAAAACACCACTTTGGTTACCTTGCTTCAGCACATTTCATTTCCGACAGGCTGACTACCATTAAAAAAAATACGCTCTTCAACTGCCGCGAAACTAGCAGCAGCAGTTTCGTTTAAACAGCTGATTCGCGTATTTAAATAGACACCACTTTCACCATAAACTCCTCCTTCAAGAATTTTCAAATATATTACCAATCACAACGAAACGTCCTCACTTCTCCAATATAAAATGCGCAATTTTTCGAAACATCTTTATCATTTAAGAGCGATAAACCACGTTTTCATTAATTTTCGCTTAATATCGAATTGAATAAAAAAATCGATATTTCCAAAATTTCTAAACGGGCAACCACAGATACAAATTCGAATGAAACGAACCAACTCTGTGCTTAATTCGTACATAATCTCCCAGATTAATAAATTGAAATATTCTCATATACAGGGTGTCGCTTCACTCTACCTATGTAATTGCTTAGATTCCCATGTAATAACATAGTAAGGGCCTTTGATTCTATACATAAGCGAAACACTCAAATATTTAACACACAATTGCCTCAAGAAATTCAAAAATATGAATCGTGAATTGAGAATTTGGAATCATATTGTTGAAAAACTAAAAAAAATAAATATAGTAAACCATGCAGGATTTTTTTAGTTCCTCATAGACATTTATTTCAGAGTGTGACTAATTAAAACGGTTCAATTTGTATTCAACGCGCATCTCATATTACAACAAACTACCACAATCGACTACATTAACCACAAAAACAATATAGCACGATATAAATTTGCAAGTTGCAACGTATAGTTATTAGAACAGCCATAACTGCGTTATGGGATGGTTTCTCCAACTAATTACTAGATCAATTAATCTACGAAGGTACCAATGGCCATTATTACTTGGACAACTCTAATAATAGCAGTTACATTGCATCTGATATATTGGTCGTAGCAGTAACGTAATTAACTCATCCACTTTCAAGTTCCGAGTTCAAATCGCGTACCCACCTACCTACAAGAAGGTAGGTACATTATTATAAAGTTTAACGAGTAATTATAACTGCTCGATTGAGTACAACTTCAAATATTTACCTACTTTTACATCAAAATTGTGGTACTTTGTGTAATAAAAATGAATATTGCAAGCTGTATGTACTTTTAATGGCAACGTGCATTGCCCCTCTTTTATCACTCATTTTATATCTGGAGTAAGTTTACTACGGCATTTTACGATCCCTAGAATGTAATTTATGCGACCTAGACGAGACACGGGCAATATTGATTTCTTTGCCTTCTAAACTCTTTCTATGTCGAAATAAAATACCTGTACTCGTGTACGCTCACAAAAAAGAACTCTCCGGTACGCTACCCGGATTTGTCCACTTTAACCAGAGAGCAAGTGGGCTCTATACACAGAAAGCTTAACATATGCGAATAAATCTGCACCGTAATTAGTTTTGAGCAGAAATGTAAATAGAGCGGTTTCAGAAAAAAAACGTACCACGCCCCGTAATCGTTGGGAGCAAAGTTTGATAAACGGGTGAATTAATTTGCAAAATTCAAAAAAAAGCAAATATCGATTCTTTTCTCAATTTGGGGATGTAAAAGTTTTCTGTCGGTAAAAGTTTTCAGCCCTTATTAACTATAAATTTCCTTTGAATAGCTATAAATTTTATCTGATAAATAGGATTTCTGTCATTTTGAGGTATTCAACTTGGCCTTCCACTACAATCCCTCTTAAAATTGCACTGATTTACAGCCTGACAGAAACCCACAAAAAGTAAACATTAACAAATGTGCAAGATTATACGCACCGAGTGAGTATCAGAAGTTCCGTAGACATGAAATGATCTCGTTTCCGTAACAAAGCTATACCAAAAAGCGTTAAAATGGGTGTTGAAGGGAAGGTAATGAGCCAGGTGGTTATTACAGACAGCGATCCATTTACGCAAGAACAATTATCATTATTGAGCGCGAGATGGATTCCATTACGTGTAATTAAAGTATCTTCCATATTCGCCAAATTTAATTATAGCGTATTAAGCTTAAGTATGTAATTATCTGCGGTACCTACGCTGAGAAGCTGCCCAAAAATGTTAAATTTATTGCGCTTCTACAGAGATCATTTCCAAAGGTGCGTTCGAACCACTCTAGGCCTTATATCTTATTTGATAGATGATCAATCAGGAAGCAAATTTATAGCAGGACAAATGTTGGCAATAAATATTGTATATTGTTTTGTTCAAGTCAAGTGCTCTGATTGTATTTCGATCTCAAACAGGACTACTCTTCCATGACCCTTGCTAAATGGCACGCCCGATGGTTTATATAAATGTTCTTTTACAATATTTTGCCTCTTTCAAGTGAGAATATGTGCTCGTTTTTGTACAATGTGTCACTTCAAGCGTTTATGCTTGTTTAGCAAAATAAAATAAGAACGATCAAACTCATCTTAAAAGAACGCACATATTTCGACACTATTTCATACCTACATTTTGTAACGTATTGTTACAAACCAGGGGTTGAAAACCCCTCATCTAAGAATTAAAATGAAGTTAAACAAAAGTATTATTCAACCGATGGCTAACCCTTGTAATGGTTTAGTTACATTTTCAAGGGTTCAATAGTTCATTTGCATTGAATAATGTTGCAAACTTACTTTACCCACGGATAGCTCAGTAATAAAAAATGTCTTACGTTGCCTCTTATCTCCTCTTAAAATCTGAAATACATAATCTAATGCTCTGGTTTGATAGAATTAAATACAAAATCTGTTTCATGCAATAATTTTCACCGGTCAATTGCTTTAGGAATATTAAAATTACTTTTTGCAGCGCCCCGGTAACGTTACTTTCGTGATGAATGCAAAATCATTACGAATCTAAGCAAGCCGGTTTCAATTTCGCGGGCAGAATAGTATTAGCCGAACTATGGAAAAGTATGCTCCATACACTGATAGACTACCGACCGACCAAGTACGTACGTTGTCGAGGGAGGATTCTTTCTCAGGAAAGTAGCTCGGCGGGATATTTGACATTCGTATGTTCAATACGTACCGATACATGGATATGATATGGTCGCAATTGCAGCGGCCACTTTAGGCCAAGAAGTTGCCTTGGTTGCAATACGGATTTACTCGCGCTTATGATAGCCCGAGCGGAGTGTTCATCGAAAATGTTTTTCGTGAAACCACCTACTAAAGAAATAAAGGTTTTTACCATGCAAGACGTTTTATAAAATTTGGCGACACAAAAGAAACTTTGCTCTTTTTACATGCGGCAACGGGATGTAACACGACCTCATCTTTATTGATAGAGTACGCAGTGGTTCGCGGTGAGGTAAACCTCCGATTCGAAAATGTTCTTTCGCGTAAATTTTATCATTTGGAAATAAAAGGCCCTGTTACAAATCAGACTGCTAAAAGTTTTTCCTCGTCCCGTAGTCCACTGCAATTCGTCTATTCGCACACGTATAAAATTGCATGTAACCCGCAATTTTCTCACAACTCCGAATTTGCACAAGTATTTCACGACGTACTCGAACTTGGTAAGTTCTCGCTACTATATTTATTGCAATCCATCTAAAAATGCTGATTGCCAAAGGTCTTTTTCACACATCGGTATTTATAGGTGGTCGCTCCTGAAGCTAAAAAGAAACCGTTTGTATTTACTCGAAATAAATCAATAACAATAAATTAGTGCATCCAAATTGATCATTAAATTTCGCGTACCTAACGTAGTACGGGACCGCTCACGAAATCCAGCTGAGAATCTGGCCCACGAGAAAAACCGAAAAGGGACTTATTTTCTGCACGCAATGACCGCGACTGGCGTGCACTAACAACCAATAGGAAATCCGCATTTTCGTCAAGTGCTCGGCTTTAAACAGAACGGGACGAAACTTTTAGGAATCAAGGTGGCAATGGCGCTCGTTTTACCCAATACGTATCCTGTTATCGTTTCCTACCGCCTCACATACTTTCGTTCATGTTTGCTATGCAGCGGTACATGTATAAATTTCCAAACTATAAATTCAAAATCAAGTTTTGAGATGGCAAGGTGGTCACCTGTTACTCTCTCTCTCTCTTAACTCAAATACTGTGCTGCCACTTACTCAGGCAAATGGACCTAATTACCTGATTTTATTCTGATTTAGTAGAGATAACTATTCCCCTTTTTCTTTCACGTTGCTCAGCTGGTGTTCTCCAAGATTTAGGTGTCCTGTATGGAACCGCCTGGCTTTGTTTGGCACTATGGTTTCGTAACACGATGGCTGATTTTTGATTGAAATGTGTCCTGTCAACAGCTGATTTAGTGGACGGCTAGACTGTCGTAAGTGTTTGGCCCTTTTGATCCGATTTACAGAGATGGAGATTTAAATGCGTAATGAGAATTAATTAGGTCCTTCAACTGAATGAAATTAACACGAACTTAATCCCGCGTTTTATTTTACAGAGGTTTATTTCTTTAACTGTTTATTTTAGCGAGTGACTTTTTTGTTAACTTGCCAAATTTACTTCGTTCCTTGAGGGTAGGTTTATAACTTCGTAATGTACATTTATCTTTGACTTATTTTCGATCACATTAATTTTTATTTTGCAATGCGGTTAATGAATTGCATCAGAAAAAGATCGACCATTTGGTCCTTTAATTTCTGTTACTTTCTGGTACTCGATGATGAAAACCCTTCCACGCGTAATCCTTTAGATCCTGCAGAGCTTTCCGTACAGAATTTCGGGTTATTAAATAAACAACTTTCTAACTCCTGGATTCGTGTTCGACCGTTCACCGTGAAATGCCCGAAATTTTTTTAGTCTGAATCAAACACTGTGTGTCACCCTCCGAATTTTTTTTACCGGTTGACACCCGAAATAAAGCTATATTTTGAACCATGCAGTTGAGGCTTCTGTGCGCTAAAAACGAATCTTCTGTAGACCCGTCCCTACTCTTTCCGATTTGACTAGATCGCCCCCAAAATGGCGCTAATTAGTTAATACGGACATAGTTTTAATCATGAACGAAACTGATTCATTTAACCCGACCAATCACATGTGCACCAATGACACCCCTCAAAATCACCATGGGTAACCTGACCGAGCTATTTCGAGTACGTAAAAAGGATTAAAATTGTTTTGGCTACTACTAAACTACTGTATCGTTTGATTGCATTTTATGAGCAAACTTAAAACTGTACAAATTGTATATAAAATTTGACTTGCTAAACCACAATAATGTATAAATAGATTGAACGTTGTCAGCATCAGCGAACAACTTAAAGAGAAAGTACTTCTGTTGAGGCGAAAAACTAGCTTCGTAATCGTTGGTTTAGGTTATCGTCCACTCGTCCTTACAGACAACGATCTTGGTTGATCTTGATCTTGATATAAAATCGTCAATCTACGATAACGCAAGTTGAATGATTTGAATGACTTCACTCCACCTTTTTCGAAATCGCTTATCACGATCCACTTCCATATTCCCTAATAAGCGCACGCACTTTATCAATGATTTTCTTAAAAAACCATGAATTTTATCACAACCCTGTACGTCTAAACAATACTCCTAAAGGATAATAAAAGGTAACAAAGAAACACACTTGCATATTTCAATCAATTTAAACGTTTTATCATTATGTTTGTCCATCTGGCCTACTTTTATTGTAATCAAGGAAGAAACCATCTGCATTCTGAGTATCCTTGTTAAAAAATCTTGCACAAATAAGTCACTCCAGAAATCTTCTAATTTATTGAAAAGCTACATATTTAAAGCGATTTATCGAACAATCGCCCAAAACGGATACCTTGCAGTTCACAGCAACTGGAAATAAGGCTAAAATTAATCCAGTGATTGATATAGGTTGCTCCGGTCCGTAGTACCTATTAAATATAGATCACGAAAAGGTATCTAATTCCGTTCGAATGCCACTAAATATTAATAACGGTCGTCTGCCGTGTGGTAAAAATGATGTGCAGTACTGTAAAGCGAGTTTGCTTTGCTCCTTTTTTTATATTTCTTTTAACTTCTAGTTTGTCTTAAGAATGTAGGCTGCTACAAAGATAATTAGTGTCAACCGCACACAGGCAGTTATATTACTTTTAGAGGGTTTTTCCGCTATAATATATCAAATAATAACTGTTTAACATGAAGTGTAACAAATTCGAGTAGACCAGAATTGCTTATTGACATGGAAAATTGTTTTAGAATTGAACCATATTGATTAAAGTGCTTGAGACTGTACACGAGTTTAAATCGCTAAAGCTCTTTGCACTTTATGTTGTTGTCCGACCTCAAAGTTATTCGTTCGGAATTGATTCAAAACAAATATTGCTTATTCGAAGTAAATAAGCGCACAACGAAGTGGAAGTGTTGTGAGAGTTACATTAGTTAGCTGTGTTTATGTGTTGATCAAATTACGTTAAATGAGGATGTGATGGTTGATAGGGGATGACATGATATAAATTAAATACAGCGCATCCGAAAGTAAAATTGTCAAATGCTCTTCTGCTGGTATAAAACAAACTAGTAATCAATAAACGGCTGGATTAATCAGAATTTCTGCTCTATAAGTAAAAAAAGCAAAGATGTCATATTTGTGGATATAGTAGGTTTTCATTTTCAACGTTTAATGCAATTGTACAATACATTCAAAAATAGTGTTGGGTAAACAACGACTTGTGGACATTATTTCGGTCTAAACACAAAAAATAATGTGACGGGACACCTTGTATGTGATAATATTTCAATATTAGTAAATGTAAATCTTGTGGATTATTTGCGAAATAAACAAAGATCCTGTTTATTGTACTTGAATTTGTTATCTCGGTGTCTATTTTTTCATTTAGAATTGTTTGTAATTGGGTATTATTTTCTTGTTTCAATTCAATCGCTTTTGTAAATTGTTTATTTTGATTTGTGTAGAACGTGAACTTATGTGTAAAATGTAGGCACATCTGGTCGTTTGCGATAAGGAGTTTTATCGGGAGAAATATAATTAACACACGTGTTCACAGATCGTCTGTGTTATCAAGATGTGTGCGTTATTTCGGCGTGAGTGAGGAGGCGTTCCTTCGAAGCTGATGTTATCAAGTCTAATTGTGATTGGTGCTGTTTTTGAAAATCCTGAAGAAGATTATTTTATTGTTTACGCTAAATTCTCGGGATAGTGGCCCTATTTGTTATGTTTGTCGGTTTTGATAGTGTGCATAAGAAGTTTGTTCGAGTGCGAGTAGACAAAACAGTTGCCTGTTTACTGAAAGTTCAAAGTTTCTACCTGCCGGCAAACATGTTTTTCATCTTCTTATCACGCCAGTTCGAGTATGTTTATTCGAATCCTTTGTGCGACCCAGATAGTCTTCTGTCAGATTTTTCTATTCGTGTCCATGATTTATGTCAGGTGTTAATGAAAAGTTGTGTAGTATATTCTTTGGAATTTTTGGGTTGATCCAGGTCACCGAATCTCTCAACTAAAAAAATTTAAGTGATTAGGAGTTTTATTCTAAACGATGCGAGATGTGGATGTACAAGGAGAGATTGTAAAATTCTTAAGTTTCAATTTTGTATTGCTTTCAGCTACCTAGACCGAGCTTCGTTTGAGGATAAATAATGGTCCGAAAAGGTTCAAACCCCAGAGCAACATGTATACAAAAACATTAAGTAATTCGTGTACCACCCCGTAATATACAGGGTGTCAATTTTAAGACTTGCAGTCGGCCATATTTTCCAAACTAAAAAAGATATTGAAAATTGCACAAAACCGTTTCAGGGGTACCGAGGGGGAACCAGAATAACGATATGAGTGACAACCCCAACCCCCTCTTAACACTCCAGCCCCCCTCTTCAAAAATCCTAAATGGCAACCTCATACTTATGACACATCGATGGAAAGTTACTGAAAAATGCTTTCCAGTGGTACCAATAAAGTCAATATTCATTAAGACAATTTAACAAAAATTTAATAAGTGATTAAGTGATACCGTATATAAGGATTATTTGTGTTTTACATATGGCATTGTACGGTTATTATTTCCAATGCCTCCCATTGTTGCAAGGATTGCGAAATCTGTGAATTTTTACAAATGATTTAAGGTTTTTTGTCTACTAGGTAGTAGTTAATCTGTGGTAGTAGTAATTTTAATTATACAGAGTAGGTCATAATAGGCGTGGCACACCAATATTGCATTTTTGCAAATAGAACACCCTGTATATAATTCGATATTTGAATTTTTCTCTCAATTTTGAGCATAATTTGTAAGAAGCATAAGTTCATAAATGCAATCGTTTCCGAGTTATCAAGTTTTGAAAATAAAAAGGTATTGCTTTAATTAGTATTGAATAAAGAAAATTAATTTTTAACATTACGAATTTCTTTTGAATACATTCTGTGATTCTGAAAAGAACCGTTTGTGAAGTTTGTTATGATTATTTGGAATCATTAATTATTGTTTTTTGTTCAACAGCTATTAATGAATTTTGGAATAATAGCGTTTATTTTCAAAACTCGATCAACCCGGAAACGATTACATTTAGGTACATTATTATAAATTTTGCTTAAAATTGATAAAGGAATTGAAATATTGAAAAATATACAGGGCGTTCCATTAAAAAAA
>NW_022170596.1:14617800-14668678 GCF_008802855.1 Photinus pyralis
TTAAATGGTTCCATAGATAAAAAAGTTGGCACTGCGCATGCGCAAAATAAAAATTTGAAACTGGCGCTAGATTTTCCTTTATTCCAAGTGCCTATGTATCACATTTCATTTAAATTCTTCCATAAATAAAAAAGTTGGCACTGCGCATGCGCAAAACCAAATTTTGAAATTGGCGTTTGATTTTCCTTTATCCCAAGTGCCTATGTATCAAATTTCGTTTAAATTCTTCCATAAATAAAAAAGTTGGCACTGCGCATGCGCAAAACCAAATTTTGAAATTGGCGTTTGATTTTCCTTTATTCGAAGTGCTTATGTATCAAATTTCGTTTAAATTCTTCCATAAATAAAAAAGTTGGCACTGCGCATGCGCAAAACCAAATTTTGAAATTGGCGTTTGATTTTCCTTTATTCCAAGTGCCTATGTATCAAATTTCATTCAAATACTTTTATAAGTAAAAAAGTTTGCAATTCGGTTTATAAATGGTCGAGATGCGAAAAGGGCACTGTGAATTTTGAATCGATTCGATTCAACTTTTGGCATTGCGTATTATATGGCTAAAGCTATGCCCATATTGAATTTCATGCAATTCAGTTTCATAACTAACGGAGATGTAAAAGCGATCGAACATTTCTAAACAAAGTTATCGTTCACACGGACAGATAGATGGACAGACAGACAAAGGAACAGACGGAGAGACCAACCGGCAGGCGACAGATAGCAATGCAAAATTATAAACGATCTCTAGGATCGTTAATAAACGGCAAAAGTGTAAAATTATGGAACATGTAAAAAACGGTTTTTTGTTTTTTTTACAATAACTTTTTTTGTAAGCGGTACAGAAAAAATTCCTTCCTTGGTACAAGACTCGACACCATAACGAACCAAATAGCGAAAAAAGTAGAACAATAGCTCTTAAGATAAAGAACTAGTAGCGTCGCAAAACGAGAGGACGGACGGACGGACGGACGGACGGACGGACGGACGGACGGACAAAGTGGCCACAATAGCGCATTTTTTTTTATTTTTGTGGAAATGCGCTAAAAAGGGCTAGTTAACTTGTTTTTTTTTATAGTCTAACCGCTCCAAATATAAACACAATGAACGTTCCCAACTGTGGACCACAACGCTTTTGTGGTAACAAATTATTTAGACGCGAGAACGCCAATAATGCAAAAAGACGAAAATGTTCGCTCACGTAAATACGCCACTTTGTATTAATTCTACTTGTAAAGAATTTCAATGCACACACGATAATAACTATCGACATGGTGGTACAGTTTTACTGTGTAATGCGGCAATTATCTTCAATTTTGGCAAAAAATATCACGTACGATTTCGCGGCGGTTTAAATCTTTCGTATACCTCGATTATTCGAATTCGCCTTGAAGCTTGCCGGTAAAAATGTTACGCGCCCTAAAAATACCGCGTACAACTTAGATACATTGGCTTTAGAGCTACTTTACAGCTAAGAATCTAATATTACGCGATATAAAAATGCCGCGTTTCGAAGATAGGGGAAAGAATCCTTCTCTCCCACCCAATTTTTTCTTCCAGATCTAACTGTAAATTGGCACATTTATATAGGAATTCATAAGAGCATAAGAGCACTTTCAAGGAATAAACCCTGCGATTGGCAGGGGTGGGTCAAATAATAAACTAAAAAAACTCATTCTTACATTTAAACCAACTCAATAAGTGGCCCGCCCTAATTTCATTCTAGAATGAATTTACAAAACTTTCTAGAGCTCTTCATTGCCTTTCAGAATCTTGTTAAGTCCCCTTAGGTCATTCTCAGACTTTTAGAGACCCTTTGGAAGCCCCTGCAGAGTAATTCAAGGAGACTGCGATAGTACCGATAGACCTGTACATTCCGAGAAAGATCTCGAAATTACCAAACAGAGATCTGTACCTTCCCAGAAAGATTTATAAATCTGCTGATTGCCAGAAAAGGCTCTACCTCGGGCTCTACATTCTCAAAAAGATCTGTAAATTTCCATATAGATCAGCTCCTGGTATGGTTATAGCTTGGCATCGCGTATTATATGGCTAAAGCTATGCTCATTTTGAATTTCATACAATGCGGTTCATAACTAAACATGAAGTTTAGCTTTAGCTACCCCACCTTTCACATGACACTGCTGATCAAGGTAGTTAAAATCCGATTAGTAACCTCAACAAAAAAAAACATGTAACGACAATTCACACTCATACTACACGAACCAATCCAGGACCAGTAGGTACCTAATTAAAATAACTTGATTAATGGGAAGCATTCGCTCTAATCTCCTGTAAAGTGACTAACAATTACCGGCATAGAGTAGTAATTACTTTTCACTTTTTGTTCCGGTACATCATTTTAGCCGTACGAAACGTGCGGGTACACTGCAGTAATCAATATACGTGGGTTGCTTTATAATTAAATTTGCCATGAACACATTTATAAGTTTATTTAACGTTATGTTAAACGTGAAACTGTACAATTAGGTACTGACATGGAAAATAAATTAGGATGCTTGCGGTTTGGAACGTATAGGAATGTGGTATGAGTTTCGTGAATAAATTTACCCTTTATGTTAACATGTCATCTTAAACGGTTATAATTTCAACTTGAAAGTGACTTAATACGGTTGTATACGTTACGTTCGATATTTGAAACTTATGTGGAAGCATTATATAATATAATTACCAACCAACGATGAAGAACCAAACGCAATTCCTTTATACAATATTCCGAAATGAAGGTCCAAATACGTACTGAGCTTACGTATTAGCATTTAGCGCTTTTCCAAGCGCTTCTCAAACTGAAATAAACGCATGTTTTGGCTTTTTTACATTGCATTTTAAGGAAAAGCTGAGAAAATCTTCACTTGAGCACTAATTTGGTAGGAAAAAGGTAGCATGCACCATTTTGATACCCAAAAAGTGAATTTTATACATTTTTGATGCCTTTATAAATTGTTTAATACACATAAATTTTAGTATGTTGTAACAAATTGAACCTTTCCTAAAGAATTCGGAATTCTATTTCTAACATTTAATTTTTTGCTACACACCTTGTGATTTCATGTTGCGCAATTAAAGAGGGATTATCATGATTTAAGGAATACCAGAACATTCTGAATACTTCCGAAGATACGCCAGAAAAACCGAAACTTGCCGATTTTGTTTATATATTTTTTTAACAGATACAAAAAATAAACTCATGGCTACCTGAGCTCTACAAGACACCGTTTAGAGATTTTCTATACAACGTTTCATTTCGGAGAAATCATGATCAACTTTATTTTTTTATATGGCCCGTATTAAAGTGTTATACTTCATTGAGTAGCACCTTTATTATGAATACAACGACGTACCGTACACAAAAAAGTAAAAGTTGGAAAATCGTGCGAATTGTGAATAGTTTTGTTCGTGAGTAGTGTCCTATCCCAATGTAATTTGTGTATGTGTTTTTCAAGTATTATCTGTGGACTGCATTTATACATGCCGAGGTTGTTTTCTTCTATTACCCTTGAAAAAACTTATCAGGCTTATCAATTCTTCATTAGATTGAATCGTTCAATAGAAACCGCCGCAACTAATATATTTCTATATTTCCGTTTTTTATATTACTCGTCTGATTTTGCCCGTTTGTGTACATATACAAAGTTTCCGAACTAAAATTGAGACCTTCTAATATACCGCTTTTCGAAAAATGAACAAAAAACTTCCAAATTAGTATTGAACGTCCCAATGGGGCGAATTTATCTTATTTTCAAATCATTAATCCCGTTAGGAAGGGTGACAGTTCATTCTATTCCCTAAAGGGGTTTTATTTTTTATTTCCCGAAATACTTTAAAATATGCACGCACGGGTTACGGTTGAGGGAGTTGTATACCTTTCAAATAATACATTCGCTGCATTCAACTCGTATTTTCGTAACCTATTAATGATATCAATTAAACTCCATAAAACAAATCATTCTAATGTGCGAGACCCTAAAGCAAGGGTAATTAAAGTTCTAATAATTGAAACACTAATATTAGTAATAATATCTTTAATGCAAATTAAAAGTGAGGTTAGGTCTAGTTAGAGCTCATTACACGACCGAACATATCGTAACGTAAATATAATTACGTAATTTATTTGTTTACAATTAATTATTACATATCACTCACTCACTTGTAAATGATTTATGACATGTAAATTTATTACATACGAGGGCAAACTTCAGTAATAATCACTTCGGCATTGACGTTGGAACTGCTATTAAATACGCTTCAATTTGCTTATACAGGGCGGTCCATTAGTACGTGGGTGGAGGATTATGGGTTTATTAACGCACAAATTTAAAATTAAGTTTCGGAGCATGTTGAAGGACTCTTAAGGCTACATATTTTCAACGGAATTGTAATTGTTCTACAGGGTGATGTATATTAAAGTTTTTGAATTACAAAAAATATGTAGAAGGTAAATACCAACATATCGCTAGAAAAGTAATGAAATCCTACATTAGCCCAGGCAAATTAGTGCTCTAGCCCCTAAAAATTGCTCGAGAGCTAGAAACCGTTTTAACTCCTTTAAGGGGTCCTGAATAATGGATATATGAGTTTTCGACGGTTTCTAGGTTGTGCATCAGATTTGAGAGCCTAAAAAGCGCAAATTTGTTGCACTTTTTTGAACATTTTACTTATAACTCAAGAAGTACTTATCCTACAGAAAATTTTTCTCTCTTGGGCTGCCTGCTGTCTTCAAATTACATGTCCAGTGAACAGTTCTGGAACAGAAAAAATCAGAAACTTAGTGAAAAGTTATGAATAAGTACATGAAGTGAATTGTCCTCAATTAGTTAAAATTATTTGAGTTTAAATTCAGTAGATTACGTTCAGTTTTGCTTGAACAAATGCAAGAAAGTGAGAAGTTTGGAGTTCAGACGAAGTTTGCTGCGTTGGACTGCCTTAGCGGAAATTTGGCGCTAAGGACTCTTTCGATTTAAAATTCATATCTCAGCACTGGAGTGAGCGAATTGCAAATTCCAAAAAGCATCTGATTCACAATTACAGTATCTACAAGTTTGATCCTATGATATTTTTCAATCGGTGGAGTCCTTTTCGACCTGCATGCGTTAGAAGTTGAGGGTTGTCAACTTTTGAGCTAAGTTTGTAAAAATGCCCATCTTTGACGGGTGATTGCAGCTGAACGGCTAAACTTATTTTTATTTCAATGTTTCACACGCCATTCGACGCATAATTTAATGCTCTTTAGAAAAGAAGAGAGTAAAATTTTCTGTAGGATAAGGACTTTTCGAGTTATAATCAAAATGTTCAAAAAAGGGGCAAAAATTGTGCGCTTTTTAGGCTCTCAAATCTGACGCAGAACCTAGAAACCGTCCCAAACTCATATACCCGTTATTCAGGACCGCCTAAAGGGGTTACAGCGATTTCCAGCTCTCGAGCAATTTTTAGAGGCTAGACCCCTTTTTAGCACTGATCTTCCTGGGCTACATTTGATGCAACAAAAGAAACTTGGAAGTTCCATTTAAAAAATCATGTTACCTTTGATTGAAATTTTGAAAATTGAGGTGTGATTTCTTTTAACACACAAAAAAGTTTCACTTTGACCGTTCGCCATATGTACATTTCATGATTAGTAACACTGTAGAGTAAAGGCCTTCTAAATATTCTGGTAACTGCGATATGTAATTTTTGCTGGACATCTACTTTTTGAAAAATATGACGAATTGCGGCTAAACAACTAATTCAGATTTTAGACACCATTTTTTTTTATTTATTTATTTTATTTATTGTCATTTGTCCCTCTTGTTCTAGGCCCTCAACAGACTTACCTACAATTACAGAGTGACCTGCATAATGAAACCATGTGAAAGACATGAAGTCACACTAAAATTGACCAAGAAATCGATATATGCAATAATATACAGGGAGTTTTATTTAAAAATGGAACTTTGATATAAATCACCCTGTATATAACATTTGCAATTTCGTTAAAAATATTTTTAGGTTGTAGCCTTGAAAATCCTGCCCCGGCAATGAATTTTAAATATGTTCGTTAATAAACTCGTAATCTTCCACCCACGCGCTAATGACCTACCTACCCTGTATAGCAAACGAAAATTTGCCAGAAAAATCACGAAACATGCTCGACAGTTCTTAAATAAGCAGATAACATTTCCTGGCCTTCATTCTTTATCGCCGGATGTCCACACTGCAAACAGAGACCTAAGAGCGCGAAGCATTTATTTAGCAAATTCTTTGTGGTCGACTTTTAAAATTTGACTACACAATGAGACATAATGAGAGTGTGCGATGCTTGTATTTTCCGTGTCCCAAGAGATATGGACTACACAGGAGCGGAAAGTCAATTGTGGGTGCTGTAACGGCAGGCGAATTTGCATTTAGTTTTTTTTCCAAATTTTATATACCTTCATATTAGTCAACTTGCAATTTGGTACGGTTAGTAGGCGCGGGTCAAGTTATTAACAATAAACGTACGCATCTAAATCGCTTGGCTCGTTACCAAAGTAGTAGTGAACTATCCTATTTCGGTAGTTACGTTTTGGCCTCGACAAAAGTTCAGTGCAAACAAAAGGTGCTGGTCTACTATTGGTTTAAAAGAGACGCCGATCGGAGCAATTTCGTTGGTTCCGTTTTGGCCTTGATATAAATAGCAAAGCGCACAGCGAGCTAGAGAGATGAGTAGTGTCTACGAAAGTATGCATCTCGGCCGCATGTTTTTAATAGTTGCAAAAGCAGAATTAGTTTAAACAGTGAGTAATTAGCGGTCGAGTGAGCAGGGTTAAGGTATAAAGTTCGGATAAGCGATTTAATTTGTGAAACGTGCCATTTTTTTTCGACGTTCAAATGAAAACTGGAAAAATGACATTTAAATCATTTCGTTACCATAGCAACGATACATCAACAGAAAATGAAGTGTGTTTTGCGTCGACGAATTGACATTGGTACACGGAATTAAAAGATACCCGGGTAAAACGGACTTGTGGTACGCTTTCTGAATCATCGCGTGGCCTAATATGGGACGAGTTGTATTTTCTCTCACTGTCAACACTGTTGGAGTGTGTTCATGTCGAGAAGGAGCTGCAATTACCAAAGAACACTGATCTTGCCTAGGGTAATGTAGTAATCAATCACCCAGGAATGTCTAGATATAAGTTTTCAATAAATCTGGACCAGAGGTACTATAAATTTATTTTTATATTTGTTTCCAGTTAAAGAACGGTAAATCATTGCGGTAGTGTGTAAAGAATTTCAAGTAGAAAAGTAAGTTTCCTATTTTTATGTGTAATTAAACTAATATTAATTGGGAAGGGTTTTTTAAAATTTTTGAATTGTAATTTGACGTCATATTAACGCTTCAGTATGTGAACGCACTGTACATATTGCTGTAATAAATTTCTTAACTAATAAGAATTATAATTATAACAGTTTGAATTCATATATTGGTACACATCTGTATGCTCCTACACAGTCTACCAAATCATGGAAAACCTACAATCAACCTTCAAAATTTCGTTACAACTCTCAATTGCAATTTGCAAGATTAAAATTAAAAGACCATAATAAACGTACACAGTAAATCGAGTTTCAGGCAGAAGTTAAATCGCTGCCAAACCGAATTGATAACGAAAATAAACTGCGATACTTAACTTCGAAATTGAGTTTCTTGTATTGTAATGCGAAAATAGTTTTCCTGGACTACACACTCGCGGAATTGAATGCGCCCTTGCTTAAAATGGCACCGTAAATAACGCTTTATCTCGATCCGCTAAGAATACAAACCGAACGACATTCTATTTTGCCAAATAAGTACAAGGCGCGATAGTCTCTTCGCCTTTTATTTTTTCGTATACCAACAGGCGTAACAGCCACTCGCCCTTGTCACTTAAACACGCATTTAGGGGTATGAATTCGTGCAATTTCAGTTTGCTTAACTAATAGCATCCTAGATAAGGGTAATGACGTACTCGCTGAAAGTTTCTATTGATGGAACGACTTTAGAATTCTGTTTGAACTTTCGAAACTTATGTCCCGACGAGCAGTAGGATAAAACGAAATGAAATTCTTAGAATCTTATAATTCACTTGCTTTACGAGAGAGTCCTTTAATAGTGCTTAAAAAGAAAAAGTTCTAATCGGGAGAATCTGAAATTAGTTTCGCAGATATTTAAAGTCCGCGGACCGGTGACATAGTTTTGTAATTAAAAAGCACTGAATGCCTCGGGTTTCCATTAGATTCTTTAATTGAAAATTTGTATTCTTTTATATTGCTTATTCCAATGGAATTTCTCGTCAATAGCTTTCAGATTTTCTTTAAGGTACTTATGTTAGCTACCCCATTGTGGAACCGTCAGAATAATGCTGTCTGCTTTTTGGTCCCCACAATGGAACCTGCTCTTTTCACGAATATTTGGTTATTCCCTAATTGTCCACGAGTACGCGGGTATGCCACAATGAGGATATAGTATTAGAATGGGAGATCCATCAGTCGGCCTAAGGGCAAGATTTTGTCCACTATGCGTGGAACTTGACTGGTGCCTAGTCATTAGCCTTCCTTGACACACTGACAGCTCTTACCGCACGTAGAGATTAATGTGTAAACTTTCAAAAAATTTTAATATTGAAAGGCCTCTACCACCCCCTCCCCTCCTGTTAGGGTTCTCCAAAATTCATTTACCTGCTCAGAACTTTTTGAATTTTTGTTTTGCTATCTGCAGGAATTGTGGGTATATAGATCAATTAAAATCCCATTGCATAGAAGTGATGGGAATAGTTTGTTGCCGTGGAAATTACGCCGTTTCAAAGGTTTAAAGGTAGGTCGCGTGTACCACAAACAATTAACGCTTCTATCTGTTTTTGATGGATAGAAATCAACTGTACATAACAGGTACAGACAAACATTTTTTGTTGCTGGGGCTACCTATTTGTGCCACAGAGATGAGATGTAAAATTCGTGCATATCTTTGTAACGAGTACAAGGTTGTACCATTATTGTTATTAATGATACAAGTTCGTTTATGAACGTCATAATGAAACGCGTGTAACGTTAAATTCACGAGGCGTAGCCGAGTGATTTTAGTCCACAAGTTTCATTAATAACGTTCATATAGAACGTGTATCATTCAAAATTTAATCTACGACGGTCCAGATAGATTTAATTCGCATTTTTGTGTTACCTAAACGTTTTCGTAAATTATAATTCAAAATTATCAAGTGTCCATACTAGTGGATGTCATGGTAATCACGTTTTTCAAATTTGACGTAGAAATGTGCTGTAGAAATAAGTAGCAGTTATCATTTGCGTGCTTTTATGAATTCATAAGAACACTAGTGCCTTTATGAAAGCCGTAATGACATCCAATTGGCCATACCAAATCTGTCATAATAACACCGTCGTAGATTAAAGAACCTAATACACGTTGCAAATTGGGGCCCTGACTAGAGTTATTCGACCCCTCAACGTCACTCAAGCCATTCCACACGTGACACGTGAGATGAACCTGTGCTTGGAAGGGAAGGCGGCTCTAATCGTACCCATGTCCGGCCACGATACTCTCAACAACATGGATCGTCTCAGTTGGGACTAGAGCGGGGCATTTCCAAAGTATGTGATACGCCGTCTCATCGTCTGTGTAATATCCTTTAGAACAGTGGTTCTCAAAGTGAGTCCCAGTGCCGCAAGCACTTCATAAGGGCGCGGCGAAATTTTTAAATATTTACTTAATAAGCTTAAAAGTACATAAATTCAAAAAGGAAGTAGAATAGTTATAAAAAAAAAATATTCGTTTTTTATTACAATTCTGTTTTTCTTTAGTTTCTATTTTATTTATTTCTATGGTTCATAATTCATTAATCAATCATATGCTGGTATTGCATTACATCAGACTTTCTCAATCTTATAACTTATATTTGGGGTGCATATAGGGTGGTATGGGGAATTGAAAACGCCCTATTTTGATTTTGATCTGTAACCATCTTCAAAGTTGTTGAAGGTGTCAAAATTTTAAAAGTCATAACGGCTTGAAAAATTAATGTTTTTAAATTTTTTTTGTATATACTGGCCAAAATGCCTTAAAAAACTCTACAAAAAAGTTCATTACAATTCTTTGTTTTTGAGAAGTTTTGAATTGAAAAGTTAAACTATTTATTTTATTTTTCTAAATTTCATTTTTCTCTAAAAGTAAGCATCAGAGTGAAAAATGTCAATTACAAAAAAAGATGTATCTTGATGAGGTCTACAAAAAAGGTTGCTACACTTTTTGCGTCGGGTTCAAAACAAAGAGGCTAGAGGGCATTTTCTAAATGTTATACTATGGGCAAAGATAATTGCAATAATGCAATGACTATTAAAAGTAGTCGGAAAGTCAAGTCAGGAGTTTACCTGAGAACTAGTTTTAAATGCTTTTGTGTTTAGAAATTTTTTTTGTAAAGACTTTTCATCCTTCATCTCTTTACTAACTGTAAAAAAGAAAAAAAATTATAATATTAGGGTGCTGCGAATTTTGTTTAATAATTTTAGTGTGCCGCCAGACAAAAAAGTTTGAGAAACACTGCTCTAGAGTCTAGAAGATGGTGGTTCTACTAAAACCATGCGGTGCATGTGTTTGTTTAGTTTGCAGTGCCGAGAAAGTATTCCCACGAGTAACCTCATGTTCTCTCTTGATATCCCTGCGCAAAAATGCGCTAGGTTACGAGATGGTCCTTTGAAGGCTGCTCTCGCATGGTAACAATCTAACAGCATGTTCCACCTAGCCCTGTTCTGGGTTTGGGTGTCTTGAGTGATTAAGTTCTTTACAGTTGCAGCGGTAAGTGGAAGAGCCGCCTCTGTTTTGAGGCCAGTCTAGCTAACTCATCGACTTTCTCATTACCTTCTATTCCAGCATGTCCTTTGACCCATGCGAGCTCTAGGGTGTTGATGCTTGCTACTTGCTCTAGTGCATGGTGATACTCGGAAACCAACCTAGAGGTCATTTTACAGTAACCAAGTGCCTGCAGGGCAGCCCGGCTGTCACTAGAAATTTTGATAGTTTTGTTCTTCATGTTATGCATAAGCACTTTTCTTGCACTGAGCGTTAGTCCTACCAACTCTGATTGGAATACAGTAGGAAGTTGACCTAGTGGTTGGGTGGTATGGAAGTTCCGTTCTTTGGAGTGAATACCAGTTCCTGTTCCTTCCATTGTTTTAGATCCATCCGTGAAGATGAATATATCTGGTTGGGATGCTACATCGTTATCAAAAAAGATGTGGTAGTTTTTCCCTAACATGAACCCTACGTTGCGAGAATCAGACTCCAGACAATTGTGGGAGGTTGGCAACCACGTTGTTCATTTAGAACAGATCCCACGTCCGTCAGAATTCAGTAATTTAGCCAGGAAGAATATCAATTAAGTTTAGCAGTAAAAATAAGGAAATGCTGGCCAACCCGGAACAGTTGCTACACTAGGGACCAAAAAGAAAACATTCAAAACAAAAGTATGCAGTCTTCGCAAGGACGAGGCGTCAGCATTTTCTCAATAACAATCATAGAAGTAAACTAGGTTAAGGAAATAATGTCTGTGATATAAAAAGCTTATAAGAATCTGCAATAAACATTATCAATTCGCAAACGGTCAAGTGAAGTACCGAGTTGTGGAGATTCAAGATAATCCCTGACCGATTTTTTCCCCTTGTAAGATTCGCTTGGGAGCGCTAGGATTTACGACCCTAATGCTACAACCTCCTTTAGTCACTCAAGGGAATGGTTGCTCTCGCACGATAACTTTAGGATCTTGCCAGAGTACCTCCACCCCCTGAACGTGTGTGCTAGTGTAGCGACTTTTAAGGCGAACATATTCTAGTCAAAAACCTTGGCCAGGTGATTTTGTAACATATCCACCTGGTATTTATTTATTAGTATCTGTGATAGCTACCTTGAGTTGCCTTTCGGCAGCTTGCTTCTACCTTCTTCGCGGTGCTTGACATCAGCGGGAGATATGCTTCCGTGGTTCAGATTGCGGTTGAGGGTTGGTGACCGGTAACATAGGTTGAAGGGTATCCTGGGACGCTCCCTCTGGTTTCTTAATTTGATCGATCTCCATGTTAGAAGAAAGAAGTTTCGGCCCTCTAGCTCCCCACCCAGCACAGAACCTAACAAGGAGACGTCTATCCAGACGCCAGGGTTACTAGAGGATATATAGGTTCTAAAGGGTAGCAGAAAACAGGCCTGATTATAATTTGGCGGAGGTCATTCGAGAACGACCTACCTTCAGCTAGTCAGTTTGTTGCCACTACCCTACATATGTGTCTGATCCGAGGACACAGCCGATTGATCATGGTGGGTTAGCCATGACCTCCCCTCTTAAGCGTCTTCCGGCAGAGTAGTGTGTTGTCGCCACTTCAGGTAACTCAACTACTAGGATCCGTTAATCTGCTATTACGAGTAGCCTTGCACCGCATAAACACGAGGGTGTTGTTTTTAGTCATACGCGAAATCGGATCTAGCGTTACAAGCCCCCTTGATCACTGAACCACTCAATCTCCACAACCACGACAATGCCTAACACTGAGGGGACATCATGGTGCTATACTAAATGAACGCCCAAGCCAGGGACCCACGTTCTCTTTGAAAGTTGGTTTAATTGAGTGTATCAGAACCACATCATGGCGAAGCTCCACCGGATACAATTGCGCTAGCGCCCAATATTCTGCTTTTGTTTTTAGTCCTGCCGCTATCACTTTCGCCACTACTTATTTCTGGTCGCTATCTCTATTTCCTTAAAATGTTCAGGTTTGATATTTAAAAAACAGTGAAGGAACCAATAACTTAATATAAAGAAATGAAGAATACTGATTTAAAAATCCGATAATACAAAAATTATTACTGATTTAAAAAACCATCGCTTTTACTGCCCAAGTCTCTCTATAGCCGACTGTGTGGCTCAGTGGTTGAGCCTTGGGCTATGTAGCCGGGAGGTCAGGTGTTCGAACCTGGGCTGGGGTGAATTTTTCATCTGCAGCAGAGATGGGAATTTCCTTAGATCAGTTTCGAGCATTCTGCCGACTACCGACTGTTGAGGGCCCAGAACAAGAGAGGGACAATAAATAAATAAAAATAAAAAATAAATAAATAAAAAAACTTCCATCGCTTTGCTCTGCCGCTTAATAAAAACAAGTGAATACAGAATGCGATGCGAAAATGGACCGAAATGCGACGGTGCAACTTCTACGAGACAGCCAGCGTGACCCAATGGAAGTGTTTGGGGTAGATTCGAAATGGGCGCGGAGCGCCAAACTTTAAATGTAAACTTACACTTTTAATATAATATGCCACCTGGAAAAAAACATAAGCATAGGATTTTAAATCTCGCAACAAAACTTTCGTGTAAACATAAAATTATTCGATTACAGTCGAGCTATTGTGTGTTCGAGTAAAAATTTCTTTATTTGTTGGGAATTATTTTTGTATAAAATGTGTGTTAAAAGTTAATGGGTTTGGATAAGAGAATAATTTTTGTTTACGTTGATAAATGTTTAATTTCGTGAAAATAGTGCGATTTAGGAAAATTTGAAGTGCGGTTCATGATAATGCTTGTTTATAAATGGAAGTGTTAGAAGACGCATAGACATTCTTCGTTTTGACGGCAATAAAGAATACTGTTTATATTACGGCGTTGGAATTATTGAAATTATTCAGTTTAATCTTCATGATTTGACAAATACAGAATTTTTGAAATTTACATAGTTGTTGTTTGTAAAATTAATAAGGTGGTTGAGTTACACCGGTCGACCTATATCATTTTTGGAAGTAATAAGTACTTACACTGAAGATTATCATCATCACCAGCAATCAAGAAGTCTACAACAAAATTCAACAAAAAGTAAACCGCATACATACTATGCGATCAAAAATGAGTTGCTGTCGAGTTACCTTTGGAATTTTTATTTACATGGAAAGTCATATTTAACTTGAACTTCCAAAGGCAACTCGACAGCAATTCATTTTTGATCGCCCGTTACAAGCTATTACTTGGTGTCTAATGCATTTGCAAACGCTTTAGTGGAATCTCACATCTCGTATGGTATAACTGCCTGGGGCGGAGCTCTAAAAACCGTTATAAAACCGCTGGAAATAGTACAAAAACGCATAATCAAAATTATTTATAAAAAGACCGCCAGGCACAACTCGGACGACCTATACAGACATTCAGAGATCCTTGACATTAGGCAAATTTATGCAAATATAGTGCTCGAAAAATGTATTGACAACAATTCTCTAAGGCTCATGAAAAGTAACCATTCACATGATACAAGACAGAAGCAGCTTGGGGAGTGTTAAATTATCCGTGTGTACGAAAAGGTGTGGGTCAAAGGAGTTACGAATATTTGGCAATTCGATTTTATAACAAAATGCCATTTTATTTGAGGTCGTGTACATCTAATAGAAATTTCAAAAAAGGTTTAAAGGAGTGGCTATTATCGTATCCCAGGTCAGCAATCCATCAAATGTTTGGGTAAAAAAAAAATAAATAAATAAAATAAAAAAATAAAAAATAAAAAAAAATATGCATGTAATAGTATATCCATGGATCCCTCCAGTCCCTCCCCTTCCGCTAATATAATACATATAGTTTTTGTTTGTATAGATGTAATTCATTTTTTCTTTAAAGTTTTGTTAATATAACGGAGACCACTTTAATTTCTTAATTTCAAGGTGCAGACAAGCGTTTGCTTACGCATCTTGGGCATGATGTAATTCACTCATATGTAAATTAAATATTAAAAAAATATTAAAATATTAAAAATTAAATATTAAATTAAAAAGTAGAGGTTTCCTTTAAAGAAAGAGTTTTCGGCACTAAGAAATTTGATAGAAAGTCATTTTTTGAGGGCGTGGACTTTTTGAAACCCCCCACTTTTTTAACGGGAATACATGTTTTGAAGCACCAGGAATCCGAATCAAACAAAATCGGTCTGTCTGTCTGTATTCTCATTTCCAGCTAAATGGCTGAACCGATTGGAACCAAATTGGGTACACATATTCTTAACTATTGCATTGAATTAAATCAAATTTGGTACGTATGGTCTATAAACACTTGACTAAGAACTGAAATACATTTAGGCAAAATCGTGCGGGTGGTATCTGTGTTGGCCACAGCAAATTTGTTGTATTGGATTGTCACGACTAAAGGTACGGACACGTAGAGTTGCAAGCGACAATAAATTATCTTTATTTTCGCTCTTTCACCGTGAGGATAGATAAGTGATCACTTTAACCGCAAGGGTAGATAAATTGAAACAGATGATTATGCATTCTAATGATATCTGCCATTCTTATTTCAAATGGGACGCGGAGCACAACATAAAATGACGTTCCGAACATATGACAATGCTGTTTCTATGAAAACAACCGCGACGACAGAACCTAAACTTGCTATTTTTGACGCCTAAATTAAATTCTGAATTGTTAGAAGCTTTACAATACACACGACGATAAAGGGAAACTAACCATCTCGTGAAAGTTAATTCACTCAATGGTTCAAATATCCCATTACCAAACGATTGGTCCTCATACAAGTACACATACAAGCACAATGTAGTCCAGGATAAACCTTTGAATTACACTATATCGTCTAGTAAGGAGGCAGTGACAAGTAATTTTGACAAATTACGTATGTTGATGGAGGTACTGTGTACTGTCTACTGTAGATACCTAATATTAATTAACATCCTAAGACAGTTAATTTATTGTAAATTTTATTATCATGTTAGTGGAGCTCAATAGCCGTCCATGCGCAACCTTTCTGGTATTAATTTACGTCATTAGGGACAATCGTATTACAACAGCGTAATCCCTTCCCTAAATCGAAATTACGAGCTCACCCAACATTAACAATTTTAAGCTCGTGCATAATTTTTTCGAAAATACATAATATCATTAGACCAAACGATTAAACAACTCGTAATTGCCTTTCTTGCATTTTAACTAGATCTAAAGGGCGCACGTACATCCTCAATAATGGAAATTACACCCTGAAGCCAAACATTTCATTTAACTTATTGTCGAAATCGTTAATTAAAATAATTAACTACATTTTGAACCCTCCTCGGTTTTAGAGGGTGAAATTGTTTCTTCAAGCTTTAAGATTAATTTCAGCGCACCGAAATAGAGATAAAATTCCACAAATTATAAACGAAAATGCCTAGGACATTCATCCACAATCGGAAATAAGTTCTTCTGCACGTAACGTCTCAACGAAATTCAATTAAAAACTGTAATTAAGATTCCAGGATGGTGTTCCCTTTGCTCGTGCTAACGTGTTTATGGCCTCTTTACAATTCCGAACGACGTGTCAACTTTTCTGAAAAGCTGTGACACGATCGCACCATCTACTTCTAATGATAAAAAACTTTATTTGATACTTTCGGTTAGTTTTTCGCCTTTTTTTGCTGGCTGTCCATTAAGCGTTTTCGCTGATAGAGGCCTTTTTATATTTACTCCTTTTGTATAGACTTTCGTTTGGAGACGTAACGACTGATTGAACTCTCGTGACAGGTCCCTGGTTATTCCTAATGAATGGATCGGTTTTTTCAATGAGTTTAGTTAGTTCTATTCTTTGAAACTTTTTCGCCATTAGGTGCTTAAATACCCGCTTCTTCCAATTATTAGACAGGGCTTTGTTCTAGATACAATTTACGGCCTAGTGAGGTACGAGGGCTGAACAATATTTACTAACTCTATCATAGAGGATCGTGAATTCGTGTATCGTTTATTTAACGCCTTAGGACTTTTAAAGATATAGAAAGAAATGAGCCGAATGCAGCGAAAAATGATAGTCACGAGAAAGGTAATATAAATAGTAGGTATACACCAACTAGGCTGAACTTGACCCTTGCGGCCATAGGAGTAAGCTATTTAGCTTACAAAGAAGTTAAAAATTCAAATATATGCAGTTTCATGGTATGCAAATTTAAATCATATTTTTAGAAGTGGGGATTTGTTGCAACTATTTCGTAAAGTTGTGCAGTGGCATAACTATCATCGATCAACTAGAGACAAGACTCGAACGCCCGGCAACCTCGTGATCTAAGTACTATATTTGACCCTTTTGTTTTCCCTGATTCTTTACTTAATTAATATCCACCGCCTTTTCCTCTCGCATCTTCCATGGGCCGCCTTTTTCGTATCGACCGCCTTTTACACAATACCCTCGAATGCCTCTCGCATCTTCAAGGGCAGCCTTTTTTGTATCGATTGCTGTTTTCGTATCAGCCGTCAATTATAATCGACCGCTTTGCACACTCGAGAGCGGAAGGGACAACCCTCGCATCTTCCATGGGCCGCCTTTTTCGTCTCGACCGTCTTTTTCGTATCAATCGCCGATTAGCATCAAACATCTTGTACACCAGAATGTAAAATAGTTCTTAATACAACAAGTTATAATACACTTATGTCCACTTTCCAATTGGTAAATATTTTAATTATGATGCATGTATAAAATGATGCTCATCTGTAAATATTTCACACATGAATTATATGAAACATGTAGAGAACTACGTACTGCTATTATAGCATAATTCAAACACATGCATTTTACATCAACATATTCTAATTTTTTTTAACATTTTTTCAAATGTATGCAAAACATTGTCGAAAAGTGTTTAATAACCTCTTAAGACATTGAAGTTGGCACTCAGGAACACTCTTGCCAAATGTCAACTTAACAGTGATTACATTTCGACGAAGTTAACTGAATTATGGGCAATTTCTTGTTTCTGCAAAAAATTTTGTTGTTGAAAACGCTTAATTGCAGTCTTGCCAACTTAAAAGTGATGATGTTCGCGATAATGAAATATGAAGTAGCATAACCTCACATTTCGACGAATCTAATTAAACTTGTTATGGAAAATTTCGTGCTTCTTCCGCAAATGTTTTTATCTTTTATTGCCGACTATGACATGACTCTTCCGGTGTTGAGAAGGGATCTCCATACAAGCGAGTAGTGCGATGTCGGATGGTGTGTTTCCACCATGAGGAAGCGTGTTTTTTATGGAAATTTCTTTATACACACTATGTTCAAGATAAGGAAGTCTATCATGGGGATCTTGAAAACCATTGAAGATACGAAGATGGTCAAATTATGGAAAAGTTGCGCAATTAAATATTTATTATCATGCCGTAGAGAAAACCAAAAAATTCCCATTACTTCCTAAGATATGCTTGTTTTTATATTTATATTATGTAATCTGAACAGATTTTTATCACCCATACATCGACGTACGTTACAAAAAAAGTTGAAAACTCTGTCGGTTTCAATAGGATAGTGCACCCGCGCACAACGCCCTAATCGTGCAACCAAGGCATTATGCACAGGTGCACCATCCTGTTAAAACCAACAGATTCCAAGGTTTTGTTTTTTTTGTGTGTGTGCTGTTCATCGTTGTATTCGTAATAAAAAATGCTACTCAATACAGTATGTACTTTTATGGGCCATATAACACGAGAAAATACATGGGAACTGTTGTACAGATTGGCAATAATTTATTCATGTACAATGAAATAGTAATAAATTTATAACGGTCCCTAAATAAATTGATTTATAACAGTTAATTTTATCACTTGTGCTCAAATTTATAACAACCGCAAATTTCACTATTGTTCACTTCGGCATAGATGTTGGGACTGACATTAAACACAATTCAATTTGCTTATATAGGAAACAAAAAAACAACTAGCGGTCTAAAATTTCATGGAAAAAATGCGCTTTTATTCCTTATCGCCGGTGACTAGGTCTTCCGAAGATAATCCGGAAAAACCTAAATTCGCTGATTTTGTTTTTATATTTTTCTTATGTTATTTGAACAGATACACAAAAATAAAAACCAATTTCTCATTGCCACGTTTTGGGATCTACAATACACCGTGGATAATGTTTAACGGTCCCTAACATAAATTGATTTATAACAGTTAATTTTATCACTTACTTGTACTCAAATTTATAACACAACCGCAAATTTCACTATTGTTCACTTCGGCATCGATGTTGGAACTGAAATTAAACACAATTCAATTTGCTTATATAGGCAACAAAAAAGCATCTAGCATTCTAGAATTTCATGGAAAGAATGCGTTTTCATTCCTTATCGCCAGTGACTAAGCCTTTATCGAGTTGATGGTGTCTAGATATCGCTCTAGAAAATTCGCTACAATAATAATTATACATCGCAATTTTTCCTCTATATCTTTAAATAAGGACGATTATTAATGCGTGATGTTTCCGCGACGTCTTTAAGTGAGGACACGCCTTAGACTATAGAAGTATTTTATGAAATGAGAGAGTGTGCAGAAAAAAAACAAGTAAAGTATTACTTTAATTAATAAAACGATTTTAAATTAGGAAAATGAGGTGAGCACGTAGGCACGTACTCAAATTCGTTTATTTTTGTTAAAGCGTTTCGAAATGTTTGATATAACCCATTATTTTTTTTGGAAAAGCTTATTGTAAGAACAATTATCAGATAATTAAATGAAATTTAAATCTCGTGTTGGAAGGCGATATTATGGCAACTTTTTCCGCCCGTTTATCTATCAGTCCGAGGCATTAACTACTCCTACAGTGTTCAAGATTATTAGGTCGTACTTTTTGCAACGGTAGCTTATAGCTCTGGCACGTCAACTAAGAAAAATCTTAACTTTCTTCTAGTAAAGACAAGCATATCGCATATTGTAAAATCAGATGTGCGCATGCGCAAACTTAGCAAATGTCAGCTTTCTTATTTGTTGAGATTTTAACCAAATAAACTAGTAAAGACAAGCATATCGCATATTCTAAAAATCAGATGTGCACATGCGCAAATTGCACAATGTTGACTTTCTTATTTATGGAGATATTTTTTGGAAATTGTAAGCAAAGATTCTTTTAGTAAAGCCAAACATATCGCATATTTCAAGAACAGGTGTGCACATGCGCAGATTGTGCAAAATGCTAAGTTTCTTATTTATAAGAATATTTATGCCACAACTATTTTTCTTCGTATACGTAAATAGTCCGTTACATGACCTTTCGCGAAGTACTGATCAATTTATGGAAAATGCGCTAAAGTTGCTCGCCTCAAGGCGAAAGCTTTTCTTTCATTTTTTATTGTTTATCATCAAAAGTGTAGACCATATCAAAATTTTATTTGTAACTTAAATGTTGTAGTGCATCTCGTAGTGCATTGTACCTGGGAATTTAGTTAGTTAGTAATTTGATCGTTGACATTTCAGTGCGATGTTGTAGTTTCATTTGAGAAGGTTGACTTCCTGATCAACACAATTATTAGTATTTCAAGCAAATAGCTAGCCCAAAACGACCGCAAAATTGAAGGAAAAATAAACTTGGAAAATTGCTGACAAAAGTTAGTAATTTGGATATTGACACTGAAATGCGAAAGTGTAGTTGCATTCTAAAGTTTTAAATCGGCACGATTAGCACAAAATTTGAAATTAATCATTAGTACACAATTAGCCCAAAGATATAGAAATGTGCATATTCATTCATTGTCCCTCTCTTGTTCTGGGCCCTCAACAGGCTTTCGCCCAATTATAGAGTGGCGCGCATAATACTTTTCTAGAGGTCCCCCTGCAGATGGCGTACGTTGTTCTATACTACTCCGTTATTTATCTTATGGATTAGGAAAACTGCAGGAAAACTTAATTCGGAGTAGCCGGCAGAATGCTCGAAACCCCCACCCAAGTTCGCCCACCCGACCTCCCGGCTATGTAGCCCAACGATCTACCACTGAGCCATACAGTCGACTTTGATAGTACAGTGCAAAATTGCCTTGCCATTCCAAAGATTTAAATCACTCATTAAGGCGATTAGCCAAAAATTTTGAATGAGTGGAAATAGTGACATAGTCTCATGGTTTTACAATTCAGTTTCTTCACAGTTTTTAATGGCAGTGGGTATTTTGCAAAGATTATGAACAAAATTTGGCTAAGATAATGTAGTGTTTCTTAAGTAACCATCTTTGTTTCGTATCTCTAACCTTTTGTATTAATGTTGCTTAAATTAATTAATTAATGGTTAGATTTGCGTAAAAGTACAGGGTGGCCAAATAAGAACGCGAGGTACTGTATCTGGGAACCTGTCCATCGTAGAGGCTTGCGGTAAAAAAAGTTATTACTAAAACGGCTACGAGATAAACCTGGAAAATATTTTTAAGTTTCTGAAATGGCCGCTAGGGGGCGTAACTGCAATCTGGAATCTAAAAAAACAAGTTCGCGAAAACCGCATCTCGATATTTTGTTCCTAACCTAAAATTTAGGCCAAAGAAAATTTTATACCCTCAAAATTTTATTTTATTAAACTAATTTTTCCGGAATTTTTTTTATTATATAATTTGTGGCCCTAAGGTGGATCGATTTAAAAAAGGAAGCTTTTAATGCCACCGTAAAAGCTCGAAATGCTGACCATCACGATATATATCTATCTATGTATCTATGTCACATATATATTTCAAGATATCGAGATGCTGTTTTCGCGAGCTTGTTTAGGCATCATTTAGCTACTTTTTCATGAAAAAAAATCGAACCAATGCATATAATTTTTTTTAGAAAATTAACCATTTCTGTTGGAATATCGAAAACAGTCCTCAAGCGGTGATATGTGAAACTAACAAAACTTCAAATGTTATATTTGTAGCTGAAGAATAGCTCTTTTGAAGTACACCGAGTTTGTTTAAATCAGCTCAGTCGTTTCGAAAATACAGGGTGTTCTTTACGGAAACCTTTGAATACTCCCCACTACTTCATTTTTAGAGACACCAGGAAAAATTGTCAAACAAAAAAGGTTCAGATTATCGTCGTCTTCAAAGACCGGACATTTTTTGTTAGGTTAATATAGCGGAATTCACAGAAACATCCCTTTGTTAGATTCCAGATTTCAGTTACGCTCCTTAGCGGCCATTTCAGAAACTTAAAAATATTTTCCAGGTTTTGCTCGTGGCCGTTTTAGTAATAACTCTTTTACCGCAAGCCTCTACGATGGATAGGTTCTCAGATACAGTACCTCGTATTCTTAGTTGGCCACCCTATACATTACGATTACTGTCGTTTTTACGCTGCAGTTTTGACCCCGCCGGGTTTGTCCCAAGTTACGGTTTGCCCCCAGTTGCTTTGACACCGACAATATACAGATAAACATGGGCAGCATTGCCCACACCGGAATCAAGCAAAAGAAAATTGTTCTTCTTCATTCCAATAGCATCTAAATAGCATTATGCGGGTCACTCTGTAATTGGGCGCATATGCCTGTTGAGGGCCCAAAACTAAGAGAGGGATAATAAATAAATAAATAAATAAATTCCCAATTGATATATTTAATAGTTGTGTGGAATTACTAGCTTGTGCGCGGAGCCTCTTCCCCTGAATTCCCTTTACCATCGCAAGTTTATTAGGAAGCCTTATTCCTTTAACTGCATCATTTACTAATTACCTGTACAAATTAACGAGTAATTCACAATGTATTCCATGCAAATTGGATGAGAAATCCCATTAAAGATAAGGTTTTCAATGCCAATTACTTGATCGACGCGGGGGCAAAACAAATTGGAATCAAACCGACTAGTGTAAATCTTACCTGGGATCAAACCGGCGGAGGCAAAACCCTCGGGTCGAAATGACGGAGTCAAAAAGTTCGTACCCGGTCCTCCGAAACGCCTGTATTTTTATTTCTCCACTGCAGCTCCTCGATTGTGTTTCACGCAGCTTGTTTTTTCCATGGAAACCGCATCACCTTTCCATTTTACGGCAATTTACATCAGACTTTTTACGTTTTTGGTTAACTACCCCTCCGAAACAGTTCAGAACCGCGGAAGTTGATCCGGAAAAACGGACTTAAAAATGCGCCAAAAACTAAATATCACATTATGGGAGAAATTGCTAGTAAAAAAGATAACGGCTACGCTTTATACGTTTTAATTTAATGCACAACCATTTAAACGGCCGACTAAATACGGATTTCCTACGCACGCATCGAAAATATTCATCTCGACGCTAAAACGCATTTTTAATATGGCCTTTAACAATTTTTTAATGCATTAAAAGCGGCTAAGTGGATTTTTTGCCCACGGCTAATAAATGCGAATTTCAACCCCTCGAAGTAGCAGTTCAAATGAATTTAAATTTCATGTTGAAAAATGTACTTTATAATATCATCCTTCAAATGTACGAGTAATTTTATTGATGTAAAAACTTACCAGTTATACTCAACTTTTATAATGGAGGGATGTTTCCTGGCAAAGTTTCCTTCTTTTCCCGTACCTAAATCGTAATGGAACTTTTATTTCTATACTTTGTTTTAATTAGCTAATTAAAATTCTATTCCATGTAGATAGCATACGAACGTAGCATTAAGGTAAGTTGAAACTTTGATTACGTTTCGTTGAAGGAAAAGGTTTTAAATGTTTCTATTAAAAATACAGGGAGATCCCTTATCGTTTCCGCTGTAAGTGTGGGCCAATTATTATCATGTAGTAATTAACAGTTCTCACTTTGTAACTTCTGTATAGTTTAGGTCTAAATCATTACTAGATACTAGATAGTTGATAACTTCCATAAAACTTTACAACCCTTTGCACATCTGAGAATTTGATAGAGCAAGGCTGTTCCGCACTAAAGTTCCCAGAAGTAACACAATAGGTTAAACTTCCAAACTCAAACAAGTTTAAATGGTTATTGTCATCCGTACATATATATTTTAGTGGCATCTTGGCAAAAAATGATGTATTTTGGATTGATATCCAAAGTTTTCTCTACGAAATCTGGATTACCAAAGTTTCTTTCATCGCAAAAACGATATTTAACTCGTAACTTTGCATTATTCATACAAATGACGAACTTTATTTTATTTGATTCTGGATTTGACTTCCATACGACACGTTTTCTGGGCAGTGTAAGGTTAATGATACAGTGGCCCGACGCCCTTCGATTCGGTAAAAAAATTATTATTTGTTTAATTATTATACAAAAATAAAGGCACCAAGCTAAACTTGAGAAATTTTCGTCGTTTCGGCACAGGAAATTGGCTTGACTTACTTACTTTCGGAGACGCAATCTTCTACAGCGGTAGTTGCATTTATATTTTGAAGGAATGAGATTTGTTTCTTGGTCGCTCTGGCTTGCAAGTGAAAATTTGTGCCTCGGGAATACGAAGATCAAAACAACATTTATTCATTACAAATGATACCGTTCATATTTTCTTAAATACCTCGCTGAAGAAATTACGATTTGGTAAATGTGGATAAGGCAACTGAAATACGTAAATGGAAACACATTCGTTTAATTCTTATCAATAAAAATAGTAGAAACCGCCAACTTTGTACAAATAATAATAAATGGCAAAATGAGATTCTCTTCCTTGTAAGGAAATAAATTTTCCTGTTATTTTAATTAAGATTTTAAATGAAATGTTTAATAATATTTAACATTTCTTCAAGAGAGCCAGTTCATACAAAACTTTGACTGCGCAATATCCCTGTTACCACTATTCCTGCCCCACTCATTTGGTCTCAGTAAATTCTAAATGGAGTAAGAAATCCAGACCAGATGCCTTAGAGAAGTGTAATGTTGATCTGAAAAATATGCTGACATCGGTTCTTGATAGGCTCAACGATACCAGACCCTCTGGCTCCTTGTGGTAGGGTATATCTGTATAAACGAGAATCGCATGAAAATAATTGGGGAGATCCTTCGCTTCGAGAACCTCAAAGCCTTCTCTCGAAGAGAACCTGGGATCCACTAAATAACCGATCCTGTCATCCGTGATCCGTCAGAAATTAATAAACAATATCTGGTGGTGCAATCATCGGAGTATTATCTTATTCCTCCTGAAACCCCTGAAGACGTCTTTTAATTAATTTGCATGAAAACTTCGGATTCTAAATACCGTAGTCAATATTATGTAGACGTGTATTTGTATCTCAGTGTTGTTTTTTAGCCAATTTTTTTAAGAAGGGGGGGGGGGGTAACACATGTTCTATCCTTCATGGTATCCTAATGATTGGTGTCATCGAAATAAATTGGTTTGTACAAACTATGTCGGAAGGGGGTACTCACAAAGGGCGATTGAGACGTCATATCCATTGGTGATGTCAAAACTTTAAGAGCGAATATCTCGAAAATGGTTTGTAGCAGGAAAGTACTCTCAAAGGCAAAATTTGCAAAATGGAGTGTCGCATTTATACTTGTTTTTTCATTTTAGAAATTTTTTAAATGCCTAATTTTTGTTTAAATAATATCGGTTTTGTAACTTTTTCAATTTAGATAAAGTTTTAGAAGGAAGACACATCCGGTCGTTGCAATAAGGAGTTTTATCAGACGAAAATTAATTAACGGACGTGTTTTATCCCTGTTGAGAGATAACAGAGACTCCAAAATTGGGTAGCATATCCCTGCAAATACAGAAATACTCCCGAAAATTCAAAAATATTGCTTGAACTTGACTCAACATTCCTAGCAAATTACATATACAATTAAAACGAGCAAGGGGATACCCGAAAAACCCATTACCACATAAAACACTCATCTCTAAATTCCAATCGCACCTAACTCTAATTCACGAGAAGGTATGAAAACCAAATAATCGAGTAATGAATATGATGGGGAATTAATTAATTTAACTCGGTTCAATCGTCAGATATTGTAGAAGTGTAAAACGAAAAGGCACCAATATAAAGTCGGCAATCAAAATGGTGGTACTTGCAATGTGTAAAATTCCCCAATTGAAATCCTCATAATGAGGGTAATTCGAAATAAACCCAATTTGGAAGTCACAATGCTATGGGTAAAAATTGCATCGATTAGTGGAGCCACCTATTTCACTGCTTTAGATGTTATAGTGGTTCTCTGACAAGTAATAAACCCGTGAAAGCAATGGAGAAAATAAATCGTTACACCGTATTGTCCGATTACGGAAAAAGCTTTGTCGAATTGAAAAAGGAAGCAGTGTAGTATAGCCAGCCCCCTTGTTAACGTTTTCTTTTTAATAAAGGTGTCTACCGTCCGAACAGCCATCGAAAATTTTGTCATTTTTTCATCAAGCCAGTGTTGTTTGGGATCTAATTCTGTGTTATAAAGCAAAGTGAAATTCAGAAGCTGTCAGCGTTTGTGCGAGTTTAGTGCGCTTTATATCGCAAATTTTAAGATTTCTTATTTTATTTGTCGACCCTCTGCGTGCGGAGTAATATGTGCAAACTAGCTTTGTAAGATTTTGTTTCAATTTATTTTTCATATTGTTCGGGAGTAAATTGTTGTCATAGTCAATCAATTAATTTTGTGGTTATTCGAATCCAGTGCGAATTATTAAACTTACAGCTTGACATATCCCGAACAATTATTCGTCAAGGACCGTTAGCCATGCCACCTGTTTGCCGCTGTCCAAACGAGTTGGGGAGACAGTGGCGTAACGCGGTTAATAGCCCGCTCTCGCCTTCTTATGTGCCGGTACCAATATGTATGTAACATTCATATTGTCACTTTAGGTTGTATGTATGTGCTTGAAAACTATTCAAAATGTTGATGGTTTTCCTGCGCACAATGTGGGCAAAAGTTATAAAAAATTGGTAAATGATAAAACCCGAAAATTAAAAAAATATTGTTGTACTTTCGTATCTTATCGTGTCTCCCGCAACTACTGTGTCATTTTCTCGCATTCCTTTATTACTAATTAGCGCGAGTACTGCCAGCAGCTACTGTATCAGTAACGTCCAAAAGTCTGAACGTCCAGTCGTAACTGAACACCAAAGCAACGTAAAAACCAAAATATAACCAAATTTCAACGAACCATTTATTACGTTGTGTTATAAGTTGCTACAACATATGCGCCACTAAGGTTAATGAGACATTTGCGGAAGGTACACAAATAAAACACAAGCATTTAACAAAAGGGTCGTTTACTTTGTGCTACATTGTGCTCCTATATCCTGAAGGAAATAAGAATTGTGCTATGTCCAGTTTCCAGCAATTTCCTTTTTTCACTACCGGATAACAACTTCGCGATGTAACATCATTTTGCCATAAATGGAATTTTTCGCACTCGATAGATACAGGTTTTATTTGATTTTAAGTTTACAAAACTTGCAGGTGTTTCTTTGTGTAAAATAGTATCTTTGGTTTATTTGTTGAGCATTATTTTTTTATAAAATGGACAGCTGTGTTTAAAATGAACCGAAATAGATATAACAGTAATATTGATAGCGCTCTGTTTAACTTTATAAAATTGTACCTATATGTAGATCTGGAAACGTTTTTCGTTACTTCCACTGTAAGATAAATACAACAGAATTACAGGGAAACTAATAAATGAATCGTTATGTATAATAATCCAGAAATTGGAAACAATATGCTGTCTTTAATAATTTCCATTTATTATTGACTGTTTTTTCCACCCCATGTTTTACCTACTTAATTTAAATTGGTCACATTTTATACGAAATATTGCCATGCCAATTTATTTCAGGCGGAACAAACCCAACATTATTATCAGTATTGTGACTTTTAAATAACAAGCGGCTACTTATAGTACCTAAAGCTATTGCAGAAAATATGGCCGGTAATTAATTTGGTTTTATTGAAAAACACCGCCAATGTTATTTTTAACAGACAAGATATTACCTTGTTTAATTGCCTTGACTAATTAACAAACATTAAACGTCTGAATTTACGGCTTGACTAATTATAACACCAACTACAAATCACGTTGCGATTATTTCTTATTATGGGCCTCTTAAGTGGGTATGCCTGTTTCTTGTCATTAAATAGCGTGTAATAGGGTTTAATAGCCCTCCTTAGGTCAATGTAACGTTATATTGATTTTTTAAGCTTCAACAGACATAATGATCGTTAACGTTAATTACCCCATTACGTTGAGCGTAAAATGTTTAGAATTTCTGATGTTACCTACAGCGTGCGGCAGGGATTTCAATTTATTTTGAATTGTTGTTCTTCTTGTGCAGATATTCTAATACCAATGATACATATTAAACGCATGTAATATTGAAACAGTGCAGAGCAGAACATCAGATGACTTCATTTATACAGTAATTATGGCTAGCAAAATAGCATTACAGTAGTGCCAAGTAGGTCTAAATGGCTATCGAATTATGAAAAAAAGAACAAATACATTCGCAATTTTACAAGAAATTAATGTAGGGACTTAGTAGTTTACACCTTATATATTTTATAGCAAGCCCTGATGATAGAAATTCCAGCCGACATCGATAGCCATAAAAAAATATATAAACGTTATCACCATTATAACTATTTATTAAAGACTTTACCAGTATCTTTGGTTTGGGTTTACTTATCATTCATGTATAAAATGTCCAAATTGGTGCACGTGGTAAATTCCCACAAATCGACCTCCTCAGGAATGTTAGAATGATTGTAAGTGTACATTCCTTACCTATACAAAATTCCCAAAAAACGGTCGACTACTATTTTGATACAATGTAAAAAAATCAATTAACTAACATCTATCGATGGATTAAAATCGTTTAAATATTCTCCAGAGTAAACCCCCCTCCTCACAATTTATGAGTTTTAATTTGGTCTATTCACTGGAATGATTACCAACGTTCCGCAGTATTAAATGTTAAAAATTACTCTGATAACTTAGGGTTTGACAGCCAACAAAAGCACGCATTAATTATCTTTAACCTTTTTACCGGTTGCCGTTTTATTTATCATGTTAATAACACCTTATATAAGTGTACAACTTTCATTAATAAACTGGTTTTAGGACTACAAATCGGGCGTAACGGAATGTTTCGCACCTTGGACCCCAACACTTTCGTAGAAACAATTTATTTAAGCGTAATCCAATAATGCACCGAAACGAAAATGTTCCCCCACGTATTAATCTGCCAGCCGATCGCCTCGGTCACGCAATGAAGTTTCTGCATAAACCAGCCACGTATTATTAATTTACTTATCATGTTTTAGTACCTCGTATAAATAAATTTAGAAAGCACCCACATAATAAACTCGTCAAAATAGCGGCACAGTCTTCCGTTGCGAGGCCAACGATTCTTCCACACACTGCGATTATTTGGCTTTCATTTCGAACTTTTAATAAACAATGAAATTTTACTCTATCTCCAAAATAGTGTACACAAATTCCATTAAAAGCTTGTATATAGAAAAATGTTATATACAGTTCGTTATTTACGAAATATCTACTATATTCCGTACATAACGGGCTTCCTGTATATATGTATTGCGTAAAGGGTAGTTAGAATGGTTCGTAGCACCGCCATAGGTTAAGGTTACTCATCCTGTGAATTTACAGGGTGTTTTGTACGCAGATAACGTAACTTTAAATGGCATTTTCCTTACTGGCGGATTGCGCAATCTGAGGCAAACATGTGATCTCCAAAATTCGAACCACGTGCCTTCATGAGGTTAAGGATTCATCATTGATTTTTTATCCTTAACCCTTGGGGATGATCCAAGTCGGTCAAGCGGTACTACAATAATGGTACGATACAGAAATACCGATTCCAGTTACGATAAATAAGGTAATCACACTTTCTTCTATTTTGTGGACAAATAAATGCCGTTTTTCTTTAAGTGCGTTAAATTAATCTTTCTAGTTGAATAGGAAGACAAAACCCTGATGAAATTGGTCATTGAAAATTATTCGAGCTAAAGATAGAGGTGAATTGTATAAAGATTTAAGATTGTGAATTGTGTAACATTAGCGAGTTTGCGGATGTACAATGTACATTTTACGTTACAAAACTTGTCGTTATATCTTATAACGTAAAAAAGCTTAAGAGTTATACCGTATAAAGACACTAGCCAGGTTGCGGACAGCATTTTCCGTTATGTTAGACGGCCATTTTTTCTTATAACATAAGAAATATAAATTTTTGTAGAAATAATTTACGGTATGAGGGCTTTTTGTACGATATATTTATAAATAGCGGAACCAATGAAAATGAAGTTCTTATAATGTGTCACTGCGCAGTACGTAATCACTCATAAATAACATTTTCCTGCTAACCTACAATTGTGCAGTGTTTATGTTGGCGGTAGTTCTTTTCTTTTTGTCTAAGAGCATAGTAGTGAACTTTGGACATTTTAACACAATGTAAAATAAAAGTGAGGTTAAGACTCCTTCAAACTTATAAGCAAAATTGAACACGCCCAGCACACACCGCAACTTAACTTTGCTATAAAAATGTTTTATACTTATAAACTTATATTATAAGGAAAAATGGCCGTCTAACATAACGGAAAATGCTGTCCGCAACCTGGCTACTATTATACCTACCTTATGTTTATAAATAAGGTAAACCAATCAAATTCCAGCAACAATAAATTTATCCGCAAGCGCGTTTCACTAAATTTCCCTTACGTTATATCATAAGAAAAAATGGCAGTCTAACGTAACGGAAAATACGTGTCCGCAAACTCGCTATTAATTATTGTCATTTTTGGTTACATTAGGGATACGTTCGAAAAAAAGGTGGCCACTCCGTAGGGATGGTAATGGTACGATAGCAATACCGGAAATAAACTTTAAATTTAAATAAGCATGTAGGTGAACGCGGAGTTTTGATTTTTGATTTTTTTGTTAATATCCAAATTATTTCGAATTGGAATTTCGTCGGTTCTGCGGCGCCTTTTCCTTTTCACGTTTGATAGAACTTTTCCGTAAGGTAATTGTAATTAAAATTATCTTCAGGTAGTCGTCGGCATAAATGTTTTAAGGGCTTGAAGGACAATCAGTAAATTTAACTACCCGTTACAAACTGACCATTTCCAATGAAAAATCAACCCACGAAAAAAATTGAGAAAAGAAAGTTAGAAAACTAAAATATTTTTTCGGCAAAACACGGTTATTTTGATGTGAAAACTTTGGCAGTGTACATTAGGCATAAATAATAAAACTGTGAAAAACCTTTTTTTTAATATATGAGTTTTTAGCGCCGTGACGTCATATAGCTGTTTTTTCAAATAGTAACCCACATTTTCTATTAACGAGCCTAAATTTTCGAGTAGTTACCAATTCAAATACTGGTATTAAGAGGGAGCAAAGTGACTGTAGACAATATGTCAATTATTGGTAATAAATACAAACAAAGTAAAAAAAGAGCGCGTGAAGTCGCAACAACGTGAGTTTAGGACCGAGGTATTTATTTACGAGAACGTATCATAAAAAAATTATCGACCATCGTGAACTAATTAGAATTATCAATTTAGTAAATGGAAAATTTCGTTTTTGTCCGAGTATAACAAAGACACGGAATTCGGAACAGAACGAAAAAAATAGCGGGTTATACACGATACTCTTGTAGCAAACATTTTTGCCTAGAAAAGATATCAACACTAACTGGAGTGTAGCGGTCATTTCTTTTACGAGTTACTGTAAAGTTTGTGACTACCAGTTATTTCGTAGTCTTATATTATATGAACGCGCGTTTGAACGTCACTAAACTAATTTATATACAAGGTGTCCCATACATCTTAAGACAGTCGATTAAGGCGGAAACTAGCGAGGATATCAAAAAATGATTTATATAACATATTCTTCATATGGAGAAGCCCATTCAATGATGCTATGCACATTTTCAGGTGTAGGGCAAGTTAATTTTTTGAAATAGAGAGTCTATACTTTTTATTCATTATTTTTATTACACATCGGAAGATCATAAACTTTCGTGGGAAAGATTTTTTGCCTACAGTTACAATTTTTTGAAGCCACTCTTCCAAAAACGCGATTTTTGAGTTGTTCTGTCAACCCCATCGGATTTTTTATTAAAATGAGCTAGCTGATTGGTAATAAATTTCTGATAGTAAAAACTTGTCGAGTATTTCTTTGTATTAAAATGAACGCAATCGTCTAATATCAGTCGCCATTACAATAAATTGTTTCTGAATTTTGTCTTATATCGCTCTTTGCCAATTATTAAATTTCATATTACTGTATTAGGTATGCGGAGAAATATAACGATACCTGAGAGGATCTCATGTAAAACGGAATTATGTCGAACCCTTATACATCAACTACGAAGTTATCTATGGTAACAGAAGTAATTACTTAGTTATAGGTAGACATAACATTTACGGTGCTAACATGCCTGCAACTCCATTTAATCAATAAGATTACGTAATATATTTAACATTCAAATAACGCCGGTATGAATGGCTTGCACGACAATTATCTAATAAATCACCTGGCCCTCTTAGTCATCTATATTAAAGGAAGTTCGACCAGACGTAACCTCCAGAAAATAAGATTGATTGAGACATATGAAGGGTCATTCATATGGGTTTTGTATGTTATAGTACTCTAATTCTGTGTCACCTTTCATTTATAGTTTATACTTCATTCCAAGTTTATAAATAGAGTAATTGTATATAATGGACATTTAATGGAACTAATTACTTTAGTATAATCACTCATTGCCTCATACTTATAATTTTCAATGTTCAAAGTTCATAATGATTTGTTGCGAAAAACATTTGACGCCAAGGAAGCAGCAACGTAAGCGAGAATCTTGCAATGATTTCATCCCCAATATTATCTTCGAAAGTTGACAGATTTACCATTATATTAGCTTTGAATATGTTATATTCAAAGCCATTAGTAAGACAGCGTGATGTTGGTGCACAATACTTTTTCTCCTAGCCACTGTATTGTACTACTGCTGTATGGTTTATTGTCACGCACAACTTGTGCACATTACCACTTGATACTCGTAAAGTCAATGAAATTGGAAATTATTTCTAGCTTCCTATTACTATAGCCGCTAGGGGGTGAAACATGCCCTACAATTTCTACAAAACAATGAAACCGAGTTTGTTCTATTTCATACCAGACGATATATTAACAAGATACAAATAATCGCATACGATGTTCAGAAGGGGATTTTTTTGCTACTCAGCTCGTATTCGGAAACCAGAATTTTAATTCGGCTCGTATTCAACACCACGGATCCTTCCACTCGATTGGCGAAGGTTTGACATTGCTGTCTCTTTTCGAGTTCTACGAGGAACAGAAGGAGAGGCAGAGGGAGAAAATCATCTTAATTCTTAAAAAATGCGCTAAAAATTAAAACTTGATTATTTAATTACCAGTCTCCCTAACGTCCTAAAGATTTACCAGGATTTTCGGAAACTGCTGCAGTATCATTGTCGCTGAGTGCTTCAAGTCCCGTTATCCTTTTTCCCAGTATGTTCCGTACAACAGCATCTGTAGGACTTGTAGAGAAATGAACCTTTCACCGATGTGCTCTCTGGTCAATCGCAAAAGGTCTACGATAATGAAGTCTTGTACCTTTACACGGGAACAATTAGAAAGTTCCCAATTATGTTCGGCAGCTGGTTTTGCTCATCAGCGGTTAAAACACGACAATAATTTTGACATAATTCTTGTACGAAAACGGCTGCTTCGTTACACCTGGACCTTATAAAATTATGCGGTCCGAATTTTGGAGATTTCACGATTTCCTCTGATTGCGCAATCCGCCAGTGAGGAGAATGTCATTTAAAATTACGTTATCTAGGTATAAAACAGGGGCAATCCTGCAACCGATGTCGATGCCCTTATGTCTCGTGCCCTAATGTCCTAGACCCTTCCCATTTCTCTGAAAACTACGTGCATTCAGCCCGGAACTGTTCCACCAATATAATCTAATTTGTTTTAGCCAATCAAATCCCTAGAAACTTATTTACGTAGATTCTCAAATCGGCAAAATTGGCAGTTTTCCAGCTGCGTAGTGCCATTATCTACGACCGGATATGATTCAGCTGGACCTTACCGTATCTTTCATTAATTTTGGCATATCGTTCTTGACTCCGCTTCGGGAACTATTCACCAAAAAAAAAGCGAGTGAGCAAGTGACAACCTAAATAAAATTATCACGAGTGGGTGATTGAATAGCAAACCCCCTGAAGTGATTTGTGATTGGCCTAATGATCCTCCCTCATCATTATTCATTACGAAGCATTTGTTTTTGCGAATCTCTCAACTTTCATAAAACGGTAATACTATTGCGATCAAAAATGAGTTGCTGTCGAGTCACCTTTGCAATTTTTGTTTACATGGGAAATCGTACTTAACTTGAACTTCCAAAGGCGACTCGGCAGCAACTCTTTTTTGATCGCCCATTACTTCGTAATTAAAGAATTATCTACTCTGGATGTTTCAAGCATATGTTTAAACACATTTATGAGAAGGAGAGTTAGTTTGGCAGCTTTTTGCACATCCCCTTTATACCCTTTTCCTCAGCTCTGTTGATAATTGTATTGATCTGAATTAACATTCCGAATAGCTACTGATTTTGATGGGGTTTGAAGGAGGTCGAGGAGAAGCGCTATGGTTGGTAGAAATTAAATTCCTGTCGTTGAGATCTTTCATTAGAGTACCATGAAGGATAAAACCAGTTCCTCCCCCCCCACCCCGTACTTTGATAAGAGACAGAAAGAAAGGCAGTAGTTGATAGAGAACGGTTCCTTTCGTTGCGACCCCCCCCCCTCAGGCCCCGTCGCTCACTGATCTCGAAAAAGAATCGCACGGGAATGTTATAGTTTGTACAAACCAATTTATTTCGATAAGACCTTTCATTAAAATACCATGAAGGGTAGAACATGTTTTTCCCCCCTCCCCCATTTTCTAAAGTTTAACTTGTCACCACTAAAGATATGCGTATGCAAAATCTGAGACCAATTGGTTGTCGTATGTAAAAGTTATGCACGTTTTCCTTTCAAAAACAGCATCTCAGGATAAAATTCGTGGAGGGGGGGCCTTTTAGACAGCGAAATTTGATGGCTGTCTGACACACCTTCAAGGTATAGGCTACATACTGCATAAAAAAATCCAGGGCTCTAGGACCATTCCCTTAGAAGTAGTTCGAAACGGCAGAAGTGGCTCCGGACGGACGGACGGACAAAATGCAAGCAATAGCACATTTTTTTATTCTTAAAAAATGCGATAAAAAATCTCGATAAAGACTTAATTTTATTAATTTAGTAATCTCCGTAGCCTCGGCCACTTTCAACAACTTCAAGGCATTATTTAAACGAATGTTGAATAACACATAAAATGTCTATGGACACGAATATCAAATTTAACATGAAAACTCTAATCTGGGTCACAATTTGGGTTCGATTAAATACACAGCTACTTGATTGACAAAGACAAAAATTTATTCACTAAGACATAAAAAATTAAACACATAAGCTGAAAGAAAGATATGCTTTGAGGACCAGATTTACACATACAACGCATGCATGCGATCGATATACAATTTATTAAAGAAATTTTACTACATACAGTTTTTAATAATTCAAAAACTGTTCGTTATCTTCTTTTCTATTACACTTAATCTTGATAACACGAACCGACTCTGTTGAATTTGATGATAAATCTTGTGGCTTTTCGGACAGTAGCAAGAATAAATCTTACTTTAGCGAATAAAGTACTTAACACTTCTCGCGAACTCGATTAATTTATTTGTCGTACATTAAATGAACTAACGTTCTTCAATAAACAAAGTTCACCATCAAAAAGTGAACGCCGTGTTAACATGCCCAAAGCGGTCCGTGCACTAACACTGGCGAACTACCACAAAAAATCCCCGTTTTTCGTTCCTTTCTCGTATTTAAAGGATCACCTCTCTTCCACATTATAAATCTCCTTTAAGATTCCGTAATCAAACAGGTAATCAGATCAAAATTTGATCAACGCCAGCTTTGTTATAAACCGCATACCTGGTGTGTTCTTATCAGCGTGCTTATCTTGAAACTAATTCAATTTCACTGTACGCAACGCCATAACAAAAGTTCGTATCGTAATGACCAGATAAATCTTTCAATATAACGCGCAGAATGACCAGCTGTTTCTACCTTTCAGTGTTACAATGATTTCCCACGTCTTTTTCCCGAATATTATGCCTTAATTTCTGCAGTAGTGTGGCAGAATAAACTGAGTTGACTGTGGTGTTGCGTTTTTTAATGTCAATAAGAAAAATACCCTCACAATACCAAAAGATCGGCGAATTTTTTCCATTCATCTGGTCCATCAACTGATCTTTAAGGTCTTGAGGAGAAACACTTGCTCGAGTAAGGAATTTAATCACAACTCGATACTCGAATTTATGCTTTCTTGACATGGCGTTAATAAGACAAACGTAAATAAGAAAATAAGGTTATAAAACTTACAACAACAAACAAAAATGCGTAGAACTTTCTTTTTAAAGTTGTAGTGAAGTCTGCTATTTCCCCAATAACTCATTGGGCTTCATTAATGATTTTTTTTGTTCCAGATAAGCCATTTACAATTTTGGCCCCATCGAACGCCGCCAAGCTACACGCGACCGGTACACAGCGAGAAAATTTCATCAAACAGATAATCCTAGACCACGTAGTATTAGGATCGATAGTTAACATTACAAATAATACAAAAGAAATATCTTTTGAGACACTAAGAGGCAAAACTGTACACGTACGTCGCAAAGAGGATAAGTTACTGGCGAATGACGTGCTCATACTTCAGTCTAATGTAGGTGTTCCCAACGGTGTGATAATCGTTTTGGACAAGTACCTGTTCTCAGATGAGCTTTCTATTAAGAAAAATACGTCACAAGCAAAACTGAACGTTAGCTCTCACACCGTAGTGACTGTGAAGGAACAGCCATCGGTTCAGTCTAATACAACATTTATTCAAAATGTTCTACAAGTCTTATCCTACCTTAAAAGCGGCGTTAGAGTCTTCCAACATTTCCTGTCGAGATCCAATGTTTCCAAATTACTAGAAGACGGTAAGTTGACAAGCGATATAAAATTGCGACGTTTCTTCCGGAAAAAGGAATATAATTTGATTTAGAATTGAAATACGTGTCTGTATTTTCAAATCTGACGCAACTCGATTCTGTTTATAGCGAATTTCATGACGATATTCCATAAACCAAAGTTTCTGAATGTGCGAGTTTAATGAGAACTAGAGTTTACGTCACTACCGTAATGTAATTTGCAGTACAAGTCGGTCATGAGTAAAGCTGCACCAAGAGGAACTATTGTAAAGTTTTGGTGCAAATTGAACAAAGTTGCGTTTTAGAAATGAATCGTCCAAATCCCAACTTAGTTTTGCCGTGTTGTGTTGGATGAGCTCCGCAAAACTAGAATTTCTATAAACATGGAAAGGTCACATTTTCCATTCCTTAGAAAATTCTTTGTTTTTAGTGGAAAAAGAAATTCAATTTGAGTTGAAGGTGAAGGTTAATTTGAGGTTTTTGGGTATGATGAAATCACAGCTACTGAAAAATGGGTGGTTAAATTTGCTTTTTAGCCCTCTCTTGTGTTTCATTTAATTTTCATTAACCTTGCACGTTATGTTTGCTTTTCATGTTTGTATTTCATTTATCGTTGTTGTATTAATTAATTTGTATGATAACTTTACGCAATTACTTTATCACAGTACAATGTTATGGTAGCACACCCTCAAAATCGGTTGTGCCTTATTTCGATATACAGAAATTTCACAACCCTGTGCGTGGTGTAGAAATATTCTTACAACAAATTCTTATAAATTCACTTTATAACCACATAAATAATTTATTGTAAGGAAAATTGATAAACTTTCTGAATTAGGTAACTTATTCCTATATCCCTATTGTGCGGAAACTTTCGCAATTAATTTTCTGCAGCTCATTAATTATCGGGCTAAATAGCGTTCTTTTATAAACTTAAGAGATAGAGATGTTTCCAAATTGGGTTCAGACACGGTTTAAATACTTCTCGCGATGCTAGTTTTATGCATTTCAAGATTTCCGTTAGTGTCGCGCACGATTCTTTATTGAGAAATTAGCTCAAAGCATAATAATTGTTATTCTTTGTTATTGCAGGGAAAATTTAACAATATAATATTTTTCTTTAAGGCATTTCCAATACTTCAGATTTTAGCTTCTGGATTCAACGGCCTTGAATTCTGCAAGTGGTTTTTAAGTTCATTTAATTATTAGAACCTTGGAAATACTTCGTATGCGTATTCTTCAAATTATTACTCCTTAGATTCTTTTGTTCCTGAATTTTGCACATTTTTTGGATTTTTGGATTCTTCAAAATCTTTCATTTTATCGAATTTTTTCTATTTGCCGTTTCTTGGAACGTTTTTTCAATTTTCTGAGAGGTTCTTCGAGTTTCTCAAATTCTTTAGAACGATCAAAACTTTCGGATTCTTTGAATTCTTCAGTTTCATCTATAATACTTTCGATTTTTCGGGTTTTCTTACTTATTTGTATTCGTCTGCTTCGAATTCTTCAGATTATTTCAATTATTCTAATTCTTTCGGTTTCCTTTGAATTTTCAAGTTTTTCGAATTCTTAATATCCGCAGACGCTTCAGATTTTTGAGGTTGTTCGAATGATTTCGAACTTTCGAATTTTTTGTATCCATAAGTCTTCAGGTTCACCTGATTTGGAATCTTTCGAATTATTGGTTTCCATTTATTTCTTTAATTTTTTCATTTTATTTTTGTAGGTTTCTTGGCATGCATTCAAATTGTCTGGATTATTTAGAAATTTCAATTTACATTCATGTGTTACTTAAATTCTTTGGATTTTTCCTTTTTCACAGGGCATTTGAATCTTCTGTTCTTTGCTTCCTTTGGATCTTCCGTATTTTTGGTTTTCTTTAGATTCTTCTCCTTTCATTCTTCGGAACCATCAAATGCTCGCATTTTTCAATATGCATATTTTCTGATTGTTTGCTTTCTCCCTATTTTTAGGATACTTCACATTTTTCCATTTTTTTTATTTCATAATATTCTTTCAATATTTTAAAGTTAAGAGTTCGAATTCTTCTCTGATTTATTCTACGGGTTTTATCCAATTCTCTGGTTTCTTTTTATCTGTATGATTTTTTAAATTCTTCCATTTTCTCATTCGCCCGTTTCTTCAGATCCTTTGAATTGTTCCGTTTTTTGGGTTTTTCTCCTCTCATTCTTCGGATCTATCAAACTCTCTTATTCTTCAGCTTCTTCGAACTCTTTGGGTTTTCTGGTTTTTGGGTTTCTTCCTCTTTTTAGGATATTTCACATTCTTCTTTGTTTGGAATCTTGCATTCGTCTTGAAATTACTTCTATTCGTCTAGAGTTCTTCAAATTTTTAGAATGGTTCAAATTTCGCCTACTCTTCCCATTTTTTTTATTTTTGCGATTCTTAACCTTATGTTATTTTCTTATTTTCGAGTTTATACGGGCCCGTCTAGATGCTTAAGAATTTGAAAATTTTTTCGTTCTAGCATTCTCCAAAAGCTTCAAATTTTTAGGATCATTCAGAGTGCTAATTCTTCAGATTCATTGGACTATTCTGTTTTTTTCGAACTTTTCCAATTTTTCAGACTCTTCCTAGAGTTTTGAATTTTCGGATCCTTCTGCTTATTTGGGTTTTTGTGACTCCATTTCTCACACTCAACATGACAACAATGGGCAATCAAGAAGGATATAACAATAAAGGGAATAGTGATAGAAAAAGGGGAGGAGTGGAAAAATGGCTAAAAGAAAAGAAGAGGCGGAAACTGAAGTAAGGGGAAATAACGTAGTAATCGTGGAACTAATATGAGAAAAGAAGAGAGGAGTTATGAGACGAAAGGGAAAGAAGGTGGAGGTAATGAAGTGTTGTTTAGTGAAGGAGGTAATGAAGACATTAATTAAGACGTTGATTTATAAGATTTTCATTGGCAAGATCGATTTCGACCAGAGAAAATCTTATAAATAAGAATGTTAATTAATGTCTTCATTACCTCCTTCACTAAACAACACTTTTCACTAGAGATGGAACAGTACATCCAGCGAAAGGGAAGTCAAAGGGAAGCGGAATATACATAGATAACGAGTTGATATATGAAGAAAACAGATGGAGGATCAAAGACAAAGGATTAGTGAGAACAGATACGAAAATAACGGGAGAGGAAAGGGCGTGGTTTGGATTTAAAAACTAAAAACAAAAGAGAAAATAGAGAGGAGGATAGAAGGGGGGGGGGGGGAGCACAGACACAAACAACGGAAGTTAACAGAAAAAACACAGGAGTTGAATAATGTAAAGGAGAGTATTAAAAATGCCATAACGCGGAAACAAATAAGGGGAGGGGAGACATGAAAGGAGTGGTCGGACAAAGAGTGTACAGACGAGAGAAATAGATATACACAAATGATGGAGAAAGAAAGAAGAGAGAAGAGAAAATTTACAAGACGTTAAAGGACAGAATCAAGGAACTGTATGAAGAGACAAGATTGAGGATAAGAATAAAAGGGGAGGGATCCGAAGTGTTATGGGGATGTAAAAGACAGGAATGCTAATTTAATCTCTACTAACGAGACATGGAAAAAGTGGTAAGATAGTAGTGGGAAGAAGAAAGATCTGGTCTCTGGCATACGCGGACGACGCAGTGATCATGGCAACAGAGGTACAACAGATGAGGGAAATGTTGGGAAGAATAGAAAGCTATTAGGAAAGGAAAGGATTTGAGTTCAATGTAGAAAAGTCGAAGATGATAAGATTTGGGAAGGGAGGTGGAAGGAAAAAAATGGAAGGGGGGAAAGAATAGAAGAGGTAAAAGAAATTAAGCATTTAGGGTACCAAATACAAAGAAACAATGGAGCAAATGCGCAGAGAAGAGAATTAAGATAAAAGGGGGGTGGTTGCGATGAGACAGGTGCGCGGAATTGGAGAGAGGGGGTTCAAGAATGATTTTAGAACAAGAAAGTATACATTCGATGCAATGGGGAGAGGGGTGCTCATGTACGGAACGGAGATATGGGGGTGGAAGGAATGAGAGGAACTGGACTTGTATATTAGAGGAAGAAACAAAAATGGAAAAGATAAGGATAGTGCAGGGTGGTAACATTCGAGGAAAGGAGCGATAGAGAAAGCGAATTGGTGATAGAATGCTTGACAACGAGGATGAACGCAAAAGGAATGTGAGAAGAGCAAAGTGAAAAATATTACAAAAGAAATTGATGCGGACGGGACGGGACGGAGGTGGAAAGGAGAGGGGTAGGAAAGTGAGCTGACGAAAATATATCTAAATGCACACATATCCCAACAGAGGGTGAAGATAGGGAGCGGACAGTAGTAGTAGCTATAAAGAGCTAATAAGAGAGTGGGTACCAACATATTTGTGGGAAGGAAGGAAAAACATTACAACAATAGCCAGATTCAGATGCGGAAAGAGAGAGAAAGATAAATGATGAGATGAGATCAATTATAAATTATAATTTGTTTTGCCATTTTGGCGTCCAATAAAAATTGATTGATTGATTGAGGAAGACAAGGGTAAGAAGAGAGTACGAAGAGTGTAGGAAGACAGTAAAGAAGACAGTCTGCAGTGGAAATTCCCCGTATTTACTGTGTGAAAATTTTGATTTACATTAAAAATAAAATTCCAAAAACTAAGGAAACTTCCACGACCAACTAATTTACATAATTAGATAATATGTAAAAGAAATTTAGGTGTATATCGAGAACTAGCTACCGTTACACCTGAAGCTGTATTTTGTGTTTAATGTATAAACAGCGGACTGTTTTCTAGAATCACCACAATGGAGGGATATAGGGAGATTATATTTTGGCTGATCATCCTCGATTATGGGAAGTGTAAATATGAAATTTTCCTGATCCCCTTAAATTCGCTTTTGTTATTTTGTATTTCGCAACAAAATAATTTATGAACTAAATAAAACAGAGATAACTTACAGTAGATTGCTATCTATACTATTAATCACTCGGGGACCGATAAATGGGTGGAAATGTGCTCTGTCGACGTTTAGAAAAACTATTCCCTCTCTACAGTGCCCAATAATTTATCATTCCACCTCATTAATTAAAAATAATTGTATTGAAATGAAATTCAGTAGATACTGAATTCGGAGAGTATTTTAGAGCTAAGGATTTGTAATGCAAATTTCTCTTGTTTCGAGATTGATTGCTTCTGAGTGACACAGATCTGTTTACTCTTTTCTTGCAGGTGAAAACTATACGGTGTTTGTTCCAACCGATCACGCTTTCCACCGATGGCATCCTATCGATTGGGGATTTTACCCCTTTAGCGTGCCCGAGTTTACTGAAAGTGTTATAATTAATCATTTTGTCAAGGGAAACTATCTACAGGATGACGTTAAGGATAATCAAATTGTTACGACATTGGGAGGGCGACAAATCGTTTTTCGCAAAATACGTAATTATCTTTTTTCTTGTTACATTTCGGTACTGACATTTTTTCTATCATTAGCTTTTTTAATGGTAAATGGAGTTCAAGTCGTGAAAGGGGATACACCTGTTGCGAACGGAAACATTATGTTCACGGGAGAAGTTTTATTCGTGAATGAGTCGGTTGTATCGCGTTTACATCAGCAACACAGAGACAAAGAGACGCCGCCACTTCTAGCATTTCCATGGTTTGGGGCGCAATTTCTGTCGCACGCCTTCCTAGCGTTGGAGAGGGATAGGAGATTTTCGCACATTACACGGTTTTTAAATTTGGCGGATTTAGCTCCCCACGTTTCCGGAACAGGTTACACGTTCTTCGTGCCCGTAGATACGGCGTTTGAGGCAATCGGACTGGATAAGATGCCCGACAATTACTTATCAAATGGAAACGGCTTGCAAGTTCTATTAAACCACTTCGTCAAAGGAAGACTATATGACAGAGATTTAAAGGACGGAACGGAGTTGCTGTCGTTGGGGAATAGCACAATCAAAATCGCCCGAAAAAAAGGTAACTCTCCAAGTTATCGATATAATGTGTAATCGTCTTCTTTCAGAAAGGGTCGATGTCAACGACGCAGTTATAGTTGAAAGTGAAGTGTTTGTATACAATTTAGGGACCATGTTTTACATTGACAAAGTTTTGTTTTCCAAAAGAGATTTTTTACCCACAAGTACTATAGCCAACGACATAATACCGACACAGCGTCGAAAAGTACCAAGCATCGTTGAGAAGGTTCCCGACGAGTTGCTGGAAGAGATGGGCTTGGAACCAGATCTGCTAACCGAAAACGACGCAACAACGTCCACAACAGTTTGGAGCACACCAAACGTGACCAGCAGTTCAAATGCCACGATAAAATAATGTTCATCCAATAAACTTGAGAACCATAAGTGTGCGCTTTGTAAATTAAGTATTTAGTGGGCGAATGCGTATATGTTTCTATCATCTGCATCCTTCATCCAGCCAAAAGTATAAAATTAGCTTTGTAAAATAAAATTGACTGATGTAAATGATCATAATAATATAAAAGTAAATATTTTACAAATTTGTAAATTTTATTATGTAACTTACACATTATGGCTAGTTACAGTATGTGTAGTTATAAATGTTATTACTTAATAAGTTTATTACTCGATTTAATAAGAATTATGTTACAATGTATATGTATGTTTTAATGTAAGAAAGGGTGATTATTTTAGTACAAAATATAGTATGAAGTAGTGTTGGCGTTTTAATCGAAATTTTCTTGTGTCAATAGGAAGAAGTAAGTAGAAGCAACTAATGGAACAAGGGCTCTAATAATTTTTGTGAATTTTGAAATAGTTTGTTGGCCCTCTCTTTCGGCAGATAATTTCAAATACTGTAAAAATTGAGCTTTTCTTCCCTGTCACAATAATCCTGAAAATCTCAAGAAGAACCAGGATGCAAGGTAAGTAGTACATTCGCTTATGAATTGCAGGGATTAATCAAAGCAACCAAGCGGTCGTTTTGAAATGTCCTCACAATATTTACAACGGAAATAATCTCCAAGATAAATGACTTAAAAGGTCACATCGTTTTTAATGCCAATACTATAACAGTTATCTATAGTTGTTAAAATAAATTAGTCTGGGTAGGCTGGGCTACCTCGTCGGAACGAGCGCACCGCTAACAGAATTTGCTAGTCCGTGCAAATCGGTTGCTTTAAGTTAAACGGTCCATTAGCTCAAGTAACAATATAAAATTTAATTAATCAGACAAATACCTACATAAAGAATTGACAGTTATCGATATTTGGCGGAACGTTACGGTAATTTTGGGCGCCACCAGAGGATAATAAAGACAACTTGCTCCTGGTCAAGTCCGCCTCTGTCAGAATGGTATTGGAAGCCACGGGCAAGTCAGCTGGAGACAAAGACAAGCGGTCTATTCCAGAGTTCGGAAGATCGGTAACTGGCAAAGAGGCTAAAACAATATTACGGCACATGGCAACGGCGGTAATTTCCCTGAGCGGGAAAGGAAGCACCAATCATTTACGGTATTTACTGGGAAACAAGATGCAGAAACGCAACCCTATAGCCCATTTATTATTAACGGAAAGAAACGTATCAAACGCTTACCTTGAAATTCAACGGTACGGTAGGTAAATTAAGGCCTACTATGCAAGTCGACAAAAAATCAAAAGATCCCCTCTAAATCACCTTCTTCCATTTCATAAAATTCGGCCATTTCGGTGAGGGAGCGCCAGGTTTCCCAAACACCACGACGAACTCTGGTGATAACGTTTAAAATTAAAACTTCTGTAATTAATTACTCGATCCTCTGTTATCCTAAAATCTGGGACCGGTCTCAAATCTAATGATTAATTAGAGCGTTTCGCATGATACCAAACACAATCTAATCAGTCCAACTTTGCTGCAACACATCTGATTAGCTATTTCTCACTCAAATGGCCAGGCTGAAATTTCCAAATTCGGTAGTCCAGTATGGAGTATTGGAATTTTTCGGTCAAACGACACGTTACTTTATCATCGCCCAATCATTAATTAACGGAACTGAAATCATAAATATTTTCCCTCCCCTTCCAATCGAAGACTGCTTTCAGATCCCGTAAAGATAATTAAAATGTTTCTATACGGGAACGTCTACAAACTGCAGATCAGTTACAGTATCCTGATTTCCGTATCGGCGGCCAAAACGGCGCTGCAAATTAAAATCATTACTTTTACCTTATATTTCCAACTCCTAGAGACAATTTTTCACTATGAAGTGCCCTATCAATGCCATTCATTTACCAGGTGTTCATTCAAGTTGGTAGGTAGCTTTCACCCATGTGTAACAGTTTAGTTTATTTATATTCAAATTACAAAATTACCGCTTGCTACGTTAGGCAGGATATAGGTGAGATGGCGGCACTTGTACGCGTGCTTCTTTCCTCGCGCAGAATCGCGTAATTTTTTCACTTCATTTCCGTTTTAAAGCCAACGAGGTTGTACTTGTAGAGCGTGGCATTGTGAATTCTTCTTAAACCAGTGGGTAATATTTGCCATCATTCACGTAGAATCTCTGGCAATTTTACCTGTTTTATTGGCGTTGTCGAGTAGAGTAACTCAGAAGCCGTTTTCTCCATTGTGAGGCTATTATCTGGTTGAAGTTCATCGCCCTACCTACATATTCACAACCTCTTGGATAATTTCCATATTTCATTGATTTAAGTATTTTTCATTACCCTCCTGACGATTTCAGGTATGTTTCAGGGGGTCCATGTAGTAGATGAATTCTTGTACCGATCAATCCAGGTAGTAGACGAATTCTTGTACCGATCAATCCAGGTAGTAGACGAATTCTTGTACCGATCAATCCATGTAGTAGATCAATCCTTGTACAGACGAATCCTTGTATGTAAATGAATTTGCATCTTGCGAATATTCCGGAGTACGAACACCTGTTGACTGCCGGCAGCTATCCGGTGTACCACCAAGTAGATCAGCGCTAACACCTAAACGATACCGGGAGCGACCAGCTGATTGTGGAATTTTCGGAAGATACGATCTTTTACACAACCTTTTTTTATTTGCTTCAATACCGTTAATCTAGTGTAACCTTCCGACGATTTATGATCGGAGCTTTGTATTTTGTTCGCATCAAGTGTTTGAGGTCGTGACTCTCTTCAAGAGCAACGCACCTGTATTTAACGTATGGGTAAACGAGCCGGCTACGAGTAAGCTATTTTTGGCCCTTCTGGCTCATATAATCGTTCCGAGCGTTGTAGCTTGGGGTTTGTTTTTGTGTTACAGAACTGGAACTTCGAAGGAGAGCTCTTTTTCGGAGAAGACAGCGTATGTGTTATTCAAGGTAAGATTTTTAATTTACTTGTACCCAGTGTTGCCTATATGAGTTGTTATTCGGGTTAAATTAATTCAATCTTTGAATCATTGAAATCTTAACTACATTTTTGCTCGATCATTGTTGTAGGGGTCTGGTAACGTAATTATTAGGGAAGTGTTCATGAATTTATTTGGGGATTATTTTTGTCATTTAAAGTATTTGTTATTGTCGTATTGAAGATACATTTTATTTGCCGATCCTGCACCGTTTTGTCAGGATTAATAAATCAGAATTGCTCGTAGTGAATTTATTATTTGGCTCTCTTGTGTTTTCCCAATTTCTATACAGGAGAGGTCAGAATTTGTGCAAAATTGGGTGGCGCTCAACTAATCATTTCTAGTAACTACCAAAGATCAAAAACTTATGTTATATGCCCAAACGAACAAACCGCTGTGGAAGATTCTCATCTCGAGCCCTTCTTTTAATTAAGAATCTGAGCTAGCTGGCCGTTTATGCGGCGGGGTTTGAGTTTTACAGCGCCGAACTAACCTCACGTTATAAAGTGACACCCTTCAACGTGTGGCCTGGGCATAATTTGTTTAAATTTAAGTTTTTGGCCTTATTTTTAAATTATCTCTTCTAAATTGAACTTCGTACTTGCAACTTATTTTTTATTTGTGGTTATTACTGATATTTGTGTATTTCTTGGTATTTAACAGGTACCTATATTGTGTTATCTTTTTATATTTGTATTTTGAATTTATTGTGTGATCATGGCTATGGAAATTAACCGATTAAGAGAGACTGAACTCCAATATGAAATTGAGATTAGAGCGGGACAAATGGGGAGTAATATGAACGAAAGTCGTTTAATTCTCAGGAAATTGTTAGAGTTAGAGAAAGCACCTGGTTATGTTGCTCCAGAGTACCCTTTTACCTTTGCTCAGGATTTAGCTGCTCTTACTGAATTGACAGTGATCCTTCAGAATAAGATTGACAATTTTGATGATGCTTTTGGGGGAGGTTCATATTTGTCAATTGTTACCATGCTAGCTCATGCCGACAGACGTTTACATAGGACTCGCACATTATTGCAGCCTTCTGCTGAACAATTAAGTAAACTTGGGGAATTAGTTGGTTTATTTCGACAATTAAGAGCTTCACTCGATAACAAAGCTTTTCATTTTAACGACTCAATTATGCCTTCAGCAACTGCTGTAGTTTCTTCTACACCTACTAGACGTACTGCAGAACTACAACCAAGATTATCCGTACCGAGTACTCCTGTACATAAATGGGGATTAAAATTTTCCGGGGATAGTAGAGGTGAAACTTTGAATTCATTTATCGACCGAGTTGAGCGAATGGCTCGTGCTCGTGGAGTAGATCATCCAACTTTATTTGAGACTGCCTACGATTTATTTGAAGGTACTGCGAACACCTGGTACAACATTAATTCTCATAAAGCTACTTCATGGGAGCACTTAGTGCAATTACTACGAGATGCATTTCTACCACCACACTATGAGGAAGATTTGCTCGACGAAATTAAAGCTCGTTTACAGGGTCAGAATGAAAAAGTAGACATTTATTTTGCAGTAATGCAGGGTTTATTTTCACGACTAAAATTACCACCTCCAGAATATGAACAAGTCCGTTTAATTAAACGCAATTTATCACCATTTTATTTGACTAAATTAGGTCCTAATGTTCCTCAGACATTAGATGAACTTTTAATTGAATGCAGACGTTTTGACGATATCAAACATGATTTAGACAGACACCATGCCTTACGCAACCGAACATCATTACCATTACTCGAACCTGGGTTTAGCTGTCCCACCAGTAGTCGACAAATGTCACCACGTCCACCTATTTATGCAATGGAAACTCCAAATTCTCCTTGCTTTAATTGCCAAAAATTAGGTCATCATCGTGTTGATTGTCCTGAACCAAGGCAATTATTTTGCTGGAAATGTGGCGCACAAGGCGTTACGGTGCGCAGTTGTTCTTTTTGTTCGGGAAACGCTCCGAGAAACGCTCATTAAGTCGTCGTGACGTTTCTTTAGAACAGGCGACAAAAATTTTGAAAATTTCTTCCAAACCTAAACTTGACTTTTTATTACAGCATGTGGGAAATGACTTGAGACCTTATGTCCAAATTAAAATTTTAGACATTCCTTTTTTGGGATTATTAGATTCTGGCGCTTCACGTTCTTTTATCAATTCCGATACTTTAATTCAATTGCAAATACTCAATTTCAATTTTGTACCGAAAGTTATTTCTTGTACGGTAGCAAATAGCTCCGATGCACATTCGATTGGTTACATCACTGTGCCAATTACCTTAAAGGATCGTACTGTGCTGTTAGATTTGTTGGTGATGCCTGATTTGGTTACTAATTTAATCCTGGGAGTAGATTTTTGGGATAGGATGGGTATCATTCCGAATATTAGCGATGACTGTTGGCATTTTACTTCTTGCACGCCAACTCAACCTAGTGTGGCCATAGTGGAACAGTCTCGTCTCACTGATGAACAACACCCATTCTTTACAAACCCTCTTAGATCTGAAATTTTCGCTCATGGGAGACAAGTTAGGATTAACCCCAGTAGGTAGACACGAGATACGCCTGGTAGAGGGCGCTATTCCTATTAAACAGCGGTACTATCCAGTAAATCCGATTAAACAGAAAATCATTAACGACACCATTGATGAGATGCTTAGGGACAGAGTCATCGAACCATCGAACAGCGGATGGGCTTCACCTGTCTGTCTGATTCCCAAGAAAGACAAAACCTATAGATTTTGTGTGGACTATAGGAAACTTAACTCTTTAACTGAGCGCGACGCTTTTCCTTTGCCCTATATCAATACCATCTTAGACCAATTACGTGACGCTAAATATCTTAGTTCCCTGGACATTAAGTCAGCTTATTGGCAAATAGGGGTTGCTATTGTCATGATGCCCGACGGCGCGAGATTCCATCTTTACGCGAGGGCATGTCAATACCCGATTTTGCATACCTTTTCCGCTGCTGGAGAACCTGGGAAAATTCTTTGAAGGTGAAATTCTTTGGGGGGGGGTTTTTTTTACACTGGGGTGGGTTTTCGGGTTTTCAATTTGTTTGCTTCCTTTTCGAGTGTGTGTGCTGGGTTTTTCGATCGTCGGAAAACTTGTAGTTTCCCTCCTGTCGAAGGAGAGGGGGGGTGTAACAGTTTAGTTTATCCATATTCAAATTTCAAAATTACCGCTTGCTACATTAGGCAGGATATAGGTGAGATGGCGCCACTTGTACGCGTGCTTCTTTCCTTGCGCAGGATCGCGTTAATTTTTCACTTCATTTCCGTTTTTAAAGCCAACGAGGTTGTACTTGTAGAGCGTGGCATTGTGAATTCTTCTAAAACCAGTGGGTAATATTTGCCATCATTCACGTAAAATCTCTGGCAATTTTACCTGTTTATTGGCGTTGTCGAGTAGAGTAACTCTGAAGCCGTTTTCTCCGTTGTGAGGCTATATCTGGTGGAAGTTCATCGCCCTACCTACATGTAAGTGAAATGGCGTTGGTTTTCTTTTACGTTATGTTATCTAAAATTCTTTCAGATTCACAACCTCTTGGATAATTTCCATACCTATTTCATTGATTTAAGTATTTTTCATTACCCTCCTGACGATTTCAGGTATGTTATTAAAAATCTCGTTAAGGGAGTTTTACATCTTCATTACTTTTAGGGGGTCCAGGTAGTAGTAGGTCAATCCAGGTAGTAGATGAATTCTTGTACCGATCAATCCATGTAGTAGGTCAATCCTTGTACAGACGAATCCTTGTATGTAAATGAATTTGCATCTTGCGAATATTCCGGAGTACGAACACCTGTTGATTGCCGGCAGCTATCCGGCGTACCACCGAGTAGATAAGCGCTAACACCTAAACGATATCGGGAGCGACCAGCTGATTGTGGAATTTTCGGAAGATACGATCTTTTACACAACCTTTTTTATTTGCTTCAATACCGTTAATCTAGTGTAACCTTCCGACGATTTATGATCGGAGCTTTGTATTTTGTTCGCATCTAGTGTTTTGAGGTCGTGGCTCTCTTCAAGAGCAACGCACCTGTATTTAACGTATGGGTAAACGAGCCGGCTACGAGTAAGCTTTTTTTTGGCCCTTCCGGCTCATATAATCGTTCCGAGCGTTGTAGCTTGGGGTTTGTTTTTGTGTTACAGAACTGGAACTTCGAAGGAGGGCTCTTTTTCGGAGAAGACAGCGTATGTGTTATTCAAGGTAAGATTTTTAATTTACTTGTACCCAGTGTTGCCTATATGAGTTGTTATTGGGGTTAACTTAATTCAATCTTTGAATCCATTGAAATCTTAACTACATTTTTGCTCGATCATTGTTGTAGGGGTCTGGTAACGTAATTATTAGGGAAGTGTTCAGGAATTTATTTGGGGGATTGTTTTTGTCATTTAAAGTATTTGTTATTGTCGTATTGAAGATACATTTTATTTGCCGATCCTGCACCGTTTTGTCAGGATTAATAAATCAGAATTGCTTGTAGTGAATTTATTATTTGGCTCTCTTGTGTTTTCCCAATTTCTATACAGGAGAGGTCAGAATTTGTGCAAAATTGGGTGGCGCTCAACTAATCATTTCTAGTGACTACCAAAGATTAAAAACTTATGTTATATGCCCAAACGAACAAACCGCTGTGGAAGATTCTCATCTCGAGCCCTTCTTTTAATTAAGAATCTGAGCTAGCTGGCCGTTTATGCGGCGGGGTTTGAGTTTTACAGCGCCGAACTAACCTCACGTTATAA
>NW_022170596.1:14668778-14687159 GCF_008802855.1 Photinus pyralis
AAATAAATAAATACAGAATCTAGAAATAAACATAAAACACTGCGTTATCTAGGACTGAAAGTTCATGGTACTACTGCTAATAGGGGTGACGTCAATCACTGAAAAACAGCTCTATCTATCTCACCGCTACTTTCTTAATTTTTAGAAATACGCCTGCAAAATAGAGCGAATAGGCTGAAGTGGCCATCTTTATTCGTTCAATGATCAAAATTTCCTTTCTGACCAGTCTTATCCGTTTAAAAGCCATTAACCATATACCACGAGAGTTTAGAATAATTACTAACTGCGTTTCACACGCTCCGTCATGGTATAAAATGACACGTGTCACCCATTAACTCTGTCTTATCGCTCGTTATCGACCGTCAGACTGGCGCTAATAACTTCCCTAGAGAATTAACCGGTCGGTGACGCATCCGGTATCCCTTGACTTACAAAACATAGTGCACCAAATTCATTTGGAAATTGTTGATGGAATAAAATGTAAAATGTTGTAGTAACAAGCTCTCTAATAGAACTACTCTGTGTTTATAATCCTCAAGTCTATAAGCCGAGGAACCTAAATAAATTCAAGTCTACACTCTTATTGCCCTTAAAATCTTTCCAACGATATCATCAAAACCAATGTGTTCAAATTACTCTAGTTAAAATTAAAAATGATGGAAAAACAGAGACAATGGTGTTATTCTGACTGAAACCATTGCTAACAGCTTAAACGGGGATAATGCGGTATATGTTTCGTTACCTTCAAATGAAGCACTACTATAATCAAGATTACTAAACGTTAAGACAACGTTGAACTATTGTCTTAATCATCTCAGATGACAATGAGCTGACCCACAAGTATCCTTATCGTATCTTAAACATTCATGCTCGCCCTTCGTTGATTGCACCTAATTTAGCCCGGTCATTTGAATTCACACATCCCACAAGTAATGTCGTTTACCCGAAATGAATAATTTATTTTCAAACACCCATAATACACTCTAACACTTTGCGTGTATTGAACGATATTAGTTGAATTCATCAAGGCTCCCGCAATAAGCTAAGTAGATAATGAAAATCAATAAAATCTCCTAAAGTGAATTACGACTTCGGTCACTTGAACTCGTTCTACATTAACGACCCCACGGCGAGCACCTAAAATCGAGTTCGCCATTTCTTGATTAGTCTGCTACGTTTCCTGCTCCCGCGGTTCAAGTTCCGAACACATATTATACTTATTTGCGGATCTGTGTAAGACATGAGGAGGACAATGAAATATACCATGAAAACGATTGAGTAGGAAATAAACGTTTCCTACAGCGCGCAAGTTGGCGATTTCATTTCCAACTCTATCTAAATGGCAGCTTGTAAGTAATGGTTTGGAGGTCAATGCTCGTTGTGAGGGAATTTTGGAATTATAACAGGTGCTGCCCATTATTCTCTCAATTAAATTATTAGCGGTATTAATGGGAGAGATATTCGTCAACTGTCAAATAAATTATTAAATTTTAATTTTCATGAAAGTTCTTAAAATAATGTGAAAACGTTCCCTTGACACAATAAGTAATTAAAAAAATGTTTAATAGATTATCATGTTTCGTACTTTTGGGATAATTGGAGGAGAATGTTGTAGCCGTTCAAAAATTGGAGTGTGATTACCTACATTTAAAATGGTCTCCTATATGTAGTATTAAAATTAAATGTAAGATGTCACTACAAATTCAAAAATCTATTAAATAAAATGAGATAACGGAAAAAGGATATGAGCGAAGGAATTGGTTTTCACGTTTTCTTTTTGGTATAAGCGGAGCAAGTGAACGGCCGCAAATTTGATCGAAATCAAGAATATATTGCCAAGCCGAATATAGTCGATTATCGAGCTTTGAGTTTAATTAGTTGCGTTGCTTTGCAAAATTGCAAATTAATAGAGAAAACCCTCAAATTGAGGTAAGTTGTTTTTACGAAACAATTCCTTTGCTAATATCAGTTTTCTAGGGTTTTTTTTTAATATGTGGGAAAAATTTGTTGAAAGATAAATCATTTTATCAGAATCATACTTGATGCCTCTGGAGTACCTACCATTGTACAACTCATCGCCATATTTCAATTTATGTCAGGAAGCCGGAAGGCACCTCATGCGACAATCACATTGGTACTAAACTATCCTATCCAAAATCATACCTCGGTCATCTGGCGACCGCAACCAGAAGATCTCTTGTTTATGAGTACAACAAGGTACGCAAGGGTGTGAATGCGTGTGTGAATAGATGTTTGTTGTGTGTAGCGTATTTGCCATTGCAATTAATTAATTTGTAACTATAATAGTTAGTGTGGTAGCATGTAATAAAATTATAAAAAAAAAGCAGTGTTCTTTTGGTAACTTGTTTTGCGACTCGAGTCGTCGTCAAATATTTAATTAATTATATTGGTTATTCAATTGTATGTATTTGTAAATTTTCTTAGTTTTTTTATAAAACCACAGACAACATATACTATATTGTAACGTTATTTATAAAATTCGGGTTCGATTTATATCAATATTTATTAAACAAAAACTAAAACACTATAAAATCCGTACAATTTATATCGATTATTTATATCACACACTTCGAAATTTATATCAGCTTTTCGCGCTCGATGTTTCGTTCGTACTCGTTCGATAGTAGACTGCCGCGATGTTCGGTCCGCAACCATTTATACACGCAAGCAATGTAAGTCCAGTACATTCTCGAATGTTCCTACAAATTCCACTATCGCGCGCGTAGAAAATTCCAGAGAATTCTGGAGCATTTCCGTTACACTGCCCCCTTCTTAATTCTGGACGTCTCGTTCAGAAACTGCGTTAGTATTACTTTTTAATGCCTCGTGTCGGAATCTGCAGTCAGAGCCTGCTCGACAAACACCTTTCTTGAAAAAGTAACAGTCCACAGTTTTGCGGAGGGTCGTCCCCTGTGGGTTGAAGCAGCATACTGTAATTCGAACGCTAGTGTTTCTAAAAATCACTTCGATCATGGTTCGCACTATCTTCCAGTCCAACCCATCTAAACCACATCCAATCTTCGGGATCGCCAAGCTATTTATGTCATAGTATGCCATGAGTTTCTTTAAGCTTTTTAAAGCAGACCAGAGGTTTTCATAGGTGGGTTTGCCTTCTGACGTTTTCTTTGAAACCAAGTAGAACAAAGAGCGTTGACTATCTTCCAAGCGCAGTACTTTACCCACTCGTGGTCTTTGCTTTATCAACTCGTCTATTCTTCCAAATCTTTTCCGGAATACGGAAGCTATACCTCTACCCATGCGAAGGTCTTCGGCGACACAATGGGCGATGGAAACGTTAACCGGAAGCTCAAAAATATTTTGACAAATTTCCTGAGTAACGCCAAATCGAGCTTTCTTCCGCTGGGCGTAATTTGACATAAAATCGTTAAAGTTTGGCTCGATCCCAAAGCTGCGTTCCTCTTCTCGAATACCTCTAACTTCTTCGTTGTTGTTGGATCCGGCATATCGTGCGAGTCGATTAATGTGGACAACTTTCGGTTTTCGGTGGTTCATTCTGATACGATATATCACGTCATTATTTTCTTGATCACCTCATACGGACCTTCCCATTGTCTTTGTAGCTTGGGAGAAAGACCCCTTCGTCTCTGTGGATTGTGCAGCCATACCAGATCTCCAGCTTCAAAAGTTTCATTGACCGAGCGGAGGTTGTATTGATTTTTCATGCGATCGCTGGCAATCTGAATATGACTTCTAGCCAAGTCGTGAATATCGTTCATCTTCGCCTTTAGTTGGTCAACATAATTTTCACCTGCGACATATTCTTCATGGGGTTTACGCCCAAACTCGAGATCACATGGAAGGCGTAGTTCACGACCCAACATAGGGCAGGCAGGAGTCTGACCCGTGGTCTCGTTGACGGCTGATCGATATGCCATAAGGAACAGGTGGAGGTACTGGTCCCAATTTTTCTGATGTTCTGCCACGACTTTTGAAAGATATTTACCCATCGTTCGATTCATTCTCTCAACCATTCCATCTGACTGAGGATGCAAAGGTGTTGTTCTGGTTTTATTGGCTCCTACCAATCGACAAACATCTTGGAACAAAGCCGATTCAAAGTTCCTTCCTTGGTCTGAATGGATTTCTATAGGAACACCAAAACGTGTAAAGAACTCCTTTACCAACACTTCTGCAACTGTTGCTTCCTCTTGGTTTGGAATGGCGTAAGCTTCAGTCCACTTTGTGAAATAATCCATAGCGACTAGGATATATTTATTTCCGCCATCTGTCTCGGGAAACGGTCCTGCGATATCGATAGCAACTCGTTCCATCGGACTACCAACGTTATACTGCCTCATGGGTGCCTTCTTCTTGGAAACTGGTCCGTTTCCAGTAGCACATAACTCACATTTTTTGACACCATCGCCGGACATCTTCTTTACGGTTGACCCAATAGAATCGCTCACGTACCCTTTGCAACGTTTTCGTAATACCAAAGTGTCCTCCGGAAGCGCCGTCATGCAATTTTCGCAATACTTCCGACACTTTGCTTCTAGGTACTACTAATTGCAGCGTCGATTCGGTGCCATCTTCACTTTCAAGGGTCCTATACAACAGGTTGTCTTTCAGAGTCAGGCTATTCCATTGGCCCCAATAACTCTTTACTTCAGGACTTGTGGCACTAATGTCTTGCCAGCCTGGTCTTTGTCCGTGGCGCATCCAATTCAGAACAGTTTTTATACTTGGGTCGTTTTCTTGGGCCGTTTTGATTTCACTTGGCTTCCATTCCTCACTCTCTACAGTTGTTCGTCGCAGATGGCCAATCTTGTCTTCTATTTTGGAACAATGTGTGCAGTTGTCCTTGCACGGTCTTCTTGACAAAGCGTCTGCATTATTGTGAACTTTTCCAGACGACGAAATGTTTACAGTGAAGATCGGGGTTTTGTTTCTGCAGGTCGGGGATAGCCCCTTCCTGTCGACCTTTCTTAGTTTTCCGACTGCTGCAATGGTTTTTGGCAGTTGCGGCGAACGTGTCCAATCTCGCCGTGGTTCACGTTTCTTTGCCAGTGACTTGTATTGCTTTATTGATCTTTTCTTCCATTACTTTACTGACCTTTTCTTCCACTTCTTTACTGACCTTTTCTTCAAAACTTTCAGAGCCACCTTCCTCTTCGATGGTTCTTACCCGGCTCTCACTGCGAGGTTCCACCATACGTACTCGCGCACTTCCATGACTAGCTTTCTTGGCGGCTTCGAATTCTAACGCATGGGCCAAAGCTTTCTCAATTTTGTCGTGCCTAGCCAGTCTCAAAGCCTGCTGGGCATCTCCATCACGAACGGCATCGATAAATGTTTGTACAGCCAGTTGATCAAGAAAGCTCCCCGGTGCCGTAGGGTATGCCAATCGAATCAGTCTAGCGATGTCCGCTTCAAGTTCCTGCAAACTTTCTCCAGATTTCTGCATTCGGTTCTTGACTTGGGCATAGTAAACTTGCTGAAGGTGTTTATCGCCATATCGCATTTCGAGTCGCGCTACTATTTGTTGGAAGTTTTGTTGATCCTCGGGGATGGTCCGCAACACATCCAGAGCATCTCCTCTCAGAGCAAGAATCAGGGCTGTAGTTTTGTCTTGAAGAGTCCATTTATTTGCCGCAGCCGCTGCTTCAAACTGTCGAACGTACGTGGTCCAAGGAATCTTACCATCAAAAGTAGGTGGCTTTACTCGGGCTTGCTGAACGTCGCCTTCTACTCTTGTATTTGTTTCTGGGTCGACCTTCTTGTAAAGAGTAGACTGTGGCACCTCAAGAAGACGGTCCATCAGTAATTCATCTGGGGCACTACTAGTACGCTCTTCCGTAGTCAGTCGCAAGAATTGCTCGCGCAGCTTTATACTTGTGCTCAATCTCAACGAATGTTGCTTTAAATGTTTTGGAAACTTCCGTAATTCTATCTTCAACTTTTTCTTCAATTGATTTAGAGACTTCTTCGATAATCTTTCTAGAATTTTCTTCCAACTTCTCGAACTTCTCTTGAATATTTCTAGAATTTTCTTCATTAATCCTTCTAGAATTTTCTTCCAAATTCTCGAACTTCTCTTGAATATTTCTAGAATTTTCTTCCAACTTCTCGAACTTCTCTTGAATATTTCTAGAATTTTCTTCATTAATCTTTCTAGAATTTTCTTCCATTTTCTCGAACTTCTCTTCAAAATTTCTAGAATTTTCTTCCAACTTCTCTTGAATATTTCTAGAATTTTCTTCATTAATCTTTCTTGAATTTTCTTCCAACTTCTCGAACTTCTCTTCAAAATTTCTAGAATTTTCTTCCATCTTCTCTTGGTTGCTTTTCATTTCTTGTTGCAACACCTGTTGGCCATTTTGGATTTGCTGGAGCAAATTGAGCATCGTTTCTTCCATTTTAGCGGCAGCAGATCTTGTTACAGGCATACACAAGCACAAGCACTTAATTTAAACTTACTTTTAATTAATTTAATTAATTCCACTCCTGACACCAATGTAACGTTATTTATAAATTCGGGTTCGATTTATATCAATATTTATTAAACAAAACTAAAACACTATAAAATCCATACAATTTATATCGATTATTTATATCCCACACTTCGAAATTTATATCAGCTTTTCGCGCTCTATGTTTCGTTCGCACTCGATCTCGTTCGATAGTAGACTGCCGCGATGTTCGGTCCGCAACCATTTATACACGCAAGCAATGTAAGTCCAGTACATTCTCGAATGTTCCTACAAATTCCACTATCGCGCGCGTAGAAAATTCCAGAGAATTCTGGAGCATTTCCGTTACAATATGTATATGTTGTCTGTGATAAAACTAAGTAGCGCCCTTTCCATCAAAGTAACCCTGCCCACGGCCCTGTGTCTTAATGAATTTAAAAACGTAGCCTCTAAATATTCTGTTCAAAAAATTTGGTACAATCCACGTTATTCCCCTCATTGTAATTTTGTTGAGCGATCCAACAGGACGATAGGAACTGCAATTAGATGTTATATTAAAGATGCATGTAATGGTGCTAAACCTCCCTTAGATAGGGCGAAATCCGTCTTATGTATTACGAATGGTTCCAAAAATGGAAGTAGGCTATTTACACAAAAGTCTCCCGTGAAAGGCGCCATGCACAGATTTATAAAGTCAAGAGGTAAAATGAACGCATTTACAAATTCTTCAATCAATCAAACACCTTCACCAACATGGACCGATTTGGAAGTAATACAACCGGCAAAAGTTGCACCCGGAGTACACCCACGTAACGGTTTTGTTCATGTGGAGGAGAAGATACGACGCGAATTTTGTGATATGGAGAAACGCGAGCGGGAGTTGCGTTTGGAACGTGAGAAATCCCAAACTCTGAAGGGAGCGAAATCGTTGTCGGACCTGTGCGATATCGATAACGAGGAAGAAGTACCGCCTGGGTCGGGAAGCTTAATTAAACAGTGGGAAAATTTAATTAAGAAGAATCAAAAATTGAAGTAATGTGATAATTATTGCTATATTTATATCATGTGTTATTGTCAGTTATGTGCAATTGCACAAAAAAAATTGAATATGAGTCATATACAGGGTGGCCTTTTTTTATATCAATTAAACTGGATCCAAAAGTCTATTTAACCAAATAAGACATCATTTTTGCTTAGGACTGCAGTATCACCTAATGGGAAATTTGCGACAATCGGGTCTATTGTGTCTTATGAGACTGTGCCTTTAAAACTATAGCATTCCATCTAAAGTACAAATTAAGGCATCTATAAAATAAGCTTGGCTTATATAGCTATATTTTTCTGTAAGTATTTATATTTATTTATTGTGCCAACTATAGTCTTTAAAATGGAGAAATATCGGGAATATGTTTAATAAAGTGTACTTTGAAATTGTAAAAAAAAGCTGTGTAGCCGTTCAAAAATTGGAGTGTGATTACATTTAAAATGGTCTCCTATATGTAGTATTAAAATTAATGTAAGATGTCACTACAAATTCAAAACTCTATTAAATAAAATGAGATAACGGAAAAAGGGATATGAGCAAAGGAATTGTTTCGTAAAAACAACTTACCTCAATTTGAGGGTTTTCTTTATTAATTTGCAATTTTGCAAAGCAACGCAACTAATTAAACTCAAAGCTCGATAATCGACTATATTCGGCCTGGCAATATATTCTTGATTTCGATCAAATTTGCGGCCTTTCACTTGCTCCGCTTATACCAAAAAGAAAACGTGACAACCAATTCCTTCGCACATATCCTTTTTCCGTTATCTCATTTTATTTAATAGATTTTTGAATTTGTAGTGACATCTTACATATTTTAATTTTAATACTACATATAGGAGACCATTTTAAATGTAATCACACTCCAATTTTTGAACGGCTACAATGTTTTAAGTCATTGTGGTTTCCCATCTGTTAGAACTTGTCTGGCATACCTTTTTCAGTTCAAGCAACTCCGAGTTAGAGAGTCCGTTGACTCTTTCAGCAACGGAGGGAGCCCCTTCAACAAATTGTGATTCTGTTTTCCTGCATACAATAGTTAATGTGTAATTCTTTGGACAATGCGCTAAAAATAGAGAAGAATTAGAAATTATGGAAGACCAGAATAAACTGCAGTGGCTTGTGAGTCAACCGATGCAGCAATTAAGGAAGAGCCAAAATGGGTCATTTGGTTTGATGGCTAGAAGCAGGTATTGCTTTTTCATTTTTATTGGTTCTCTTTCTCGAAATAAAAAATTCAATCAAGCTTTAAAAGGCAGAACAAAGAGAGAAAAGGGAGAGTAGGCTATATGTGAGCATGTAGTTTTTTTACGCGACCGAAAAAATCCATCGCGGATTTCGAAAGGCAACTCGTATAAAAACACAAGTGATTGCAGAAAATATGTTAAAATAATATTCGTTAGGTGGAGTGCGAATGAGAATCGTGTGTTAAGAAACGAGTGTATAATTAATTATTTAACGCATGCGCAACGAGTTTAAAGGCACGACGAGTAGCACTGAATTGATTCCATGCAGAAAGAATACCAATTAGCACTAATTTAAGAGGAAGTAATAAATAGTTAACGTCAAATAAAACACTTCCCTTAGGGGTATTCAGTCTCACGCGATCAGGGACAAACTAATTAAACGCGCCAGTATATTTTCGTTACGCCAAAAAGACATATTGATAAGGTGTGGTGTTGGTGGTGATGAAGAAAGAACCTGAGGTTACTCATCGACATAATTTCTGAAAACCGCAATCTAAACAAACACTTGCATCCCATGGGTTTGGTAGAATCACAGTCTTGTTACCATGTAAGTTATTCTTCTAGTAGATTTCTTCTTACCTTATTTCTTTCCTTTCGTCGCTAGAGGCCATCCGAGTGTTATAGGTTTCTTTTATAATAGTTATTTGTTTCGCCACTAGAGGTCGTGATTTTCTTTTATTATTTTTCATACGCATTCGCTTCTTCGCTTCAGTGAAGGTTTTCCCTTCATATTGGTAGCATGCAAATTATTTTTCTGCTACGCCATTACTTGTTATTTGTGAATTAGGGCTTTTTGGTTTTGGCTGTCTACATATTTAGAGTAGTTTGTCTTTCTCTTTCTGATGTGTTGGTGGTTGCTCTATTTAAAGCGCTTTTTGCGAATTTACGTTTGCAAATGATTAGTGTGTAGTACTGTACCGTTATGAATCAGCATTTTTCTTAATACGTAATTTTTTAGGGCTTTATCTTCCCTCACTTTTCCTTGTATCTTCCCTCAACGTTTCCCTCAAAATTCCTCTTCTTTCTTTCCTCCAAAGTTTTCTCCTTGTTTCTCTTAGGTTTCTCTTCTGGATTCGTCCGTTAGGATATTATTTACGTACGTATCTTCAATTGAAAATAAATCCGCAGTCTATTAGTGTTTACTACACGTTCCCTTGTTGTATAAACGCTTCTTAAAATTGGTATTGTTGAAGTATGCCGAAAGTATCCGTGACAATAACTTCGTCAATAGAAAATGGTGGAACAATTTTCCGGTTGCGCGGCCCGCAATTCTTTTATGTATCGCGGTGATACGGCTTTCGGTTCACACGTTTACTTAACAATAAAATCGCGATCTCAAAAATGGCGTACACAACTCAAATAATTTGCTCTGAATCCTTGGCGATCAATTTCGTGCTACAGTATCTATAAACTTTCGCACTTACGTTACGTAGTACTACCTTGAGAAGGTCTGGCTACGAATGCCGCGCTCCCACCAAATTTTTCATAGTCTATTCATCGATTTGAAAAACCGAGACGGCCCCCCAGAGAAACCGGTTTCGGCTGTGTTTTTCCTACATGGGTACATCGGAAAGTACCCTATACTGTAACGTTTCGACTCTTATCTGCTTGAACACTCGCCCTTATCTTAACGTGCTTTATTTTCTCGAATATAAGTTGTTTTTTTCTACATGAAGCGGCACACTGTAACGTGGTCAAGGACGCTGAGTAAAAGGGGCACAAAATAAATCGGGAAACAAGGAACAAGTAGCCCTAACCACGGCTGCGGCTGCTCACGGAGAGACCAGGCGGGTAAGAGGTAAAATTTAAGGCGCCACTAACTTTTATTTTCCCTCTTAGGGAGCCGTGCTCAAAAATTAGAAAGTAGCCCTCTGGTGGTCGAGGAAGCTAAGGCTAAAAAGAAGGGGAGAAATACGAAACACTAATTAAGAGGAGCATAACACTATTTAATTTCGCCTGGGACTTAAAATAAAATATAAAACAAAATTGTGACTCAATTAAGTAATGTAAATTAATGCATGTGGTGGAGGCTTTAAGGAAGAGTCATCCGGTGTGCGACGAACTGCAGGGATTTAATGACAATTCTACAAAAAAATATACAGGATGTACAAAAAATAATCACAAGGGGGTACTTACAGACAAAACGGAAGCACACAGCGAAGGATTGTAAAAATAATCGTGGAACAATTAAACTGCGTGATTTAAGAAATTGAGAAATCCCCAAAATATGGGCGGCTCGCAATAATAAAACTTCTGGTGATCTCAAAAAAAGAGGCTGAATCCCAATTAGGCTTGGATCAAAATTTATAAAACTTTTCTGCACCTCATGCACGCACAACAGAACGATAATTATTGGAATCGCCCCCGGAAATAATAAAAAAGGAGACGATCACGCAATCAAGGACCAAATTTGGGGAAAAATCAAAAAGTAACGGACACTAAGCGAAAATAACAAAAAGGCGGGAAAATAACCGTAAGGCGGGAAAAATTAATACAACACACAAACGATAGAGGACGCTACAGAGAAAACCAAAGAAGCGACACAGAACGTAGAAAACAGGGTGAAAGATAAATGAGCATAAAATCATAAGGAAAAGATTAAAGAACCAAGAGAAATAGGAAGAGGGTAAAAACGGCATCATAGATATAAGGAAAAAAATACGGCGAATTCCAAACGTAATTTATAATCCCAAAAGAAATAAAAGGATACTAGAGAATGGTACGCCACTGGTATACAATCACCAACAAAACCCAAAAGAAAATCCCTAATTCTAAAACTAAATATGAACCCTAACCTAAATTAAAACCAAAATAAAACTTCTAAAGGGGTTTAGAAAGCGACAAAATTAAAAAACTGAAAGAGAAAAAGGAACGAAACAACACGTATAAAACAACTTTTGTAAAATCAAAAAAAAATTAAAGCTTAAAGCGACTTCGATAGTTTGTCTTTTTACTAGTAAAGGGCGCAACTTCTCAAGGTCAATGGTACGTTCAAACTATACTGTAAGAAACGTCAGTTCATTGGGAGAAGTTGATGAGTGTAAAAATTCTAGGTTCTGAAGTGTCTTCCTAAACAAATTTTGGTCGTGATAATATAAAGAATGGTCTGGTCGACTGTCGATGAACTCATTGGTATTGGTTTTGCGCGTGATTTATCAATGCGTCTTTGTTTTTTTGTCTCTAATCGTCAGTCGCGCCTTGGAGTCTGGTGAGGGTTTCGCTTACATCCGTCTTAATAGGGATAGGATTACTCATCAAGTCATCACCAAATAAATTCAACGTGGAATTTGCTGCGAATGCAGGTTCTGAAAAGAGATGGGATTGATAGCCGTTCGGGATTGGTAGAGAAAAAGACACTAACCATTAGAAATTTTGGACACCTCCATTTTTAGAAACTATCATCCCTTGTGGGCATTCGATATTTTTCGTAACTAATCTGATTTAAAAAAAATGAACTAGAATCGTAGCTACTAGCAGGAAGCTGAATTTTTGAGGTTAGTGTACTATATGCACTGTTCTAAAAATCAAGATCCAGAGTGCCGTAAGTGTAACTAAGATCTACTTAGTCGCTGTTCGCGGTTCCGATTATTTATTTACGACGAGATCCATTTTTTGCAATGTTAGCCTTTTTTATTGTTAATCAATTTGTTAACTTTCTTTAAAAAATGATTGTTATAATATAAAACACTGCCGCCGTGTGCTGTCAGGGTGCGCGCTTTTTACGAGGGTAGATTGTATCGCGCCAAAGTATATCTTCAAAACTAAACATTGAACAAGTTGATGAAATACTGACAAAATGGTAATGGGACGGGGGTAGCATTTGCCAACCCCATCCAAAGTCTTCCCCTATTTCTCGAAAACCACGCGCGCATTATCGGTACACTAACTATGGAAAAACCAATATCAGTATGATACCAAATTTGAAAATTGGAAATACAATACAGAGTGTGTTAAAAATTTTACCTTTCATTTGAATTTTTCTTTGATACGGCCACAGTAGTACGTCCAGAGTTGGAAAAAATGTAGCATAACACTTCTGGGAACTTCTTTATAGGGTTTATGTTGGCCTAATGTATCAATGCTAGATATTTCTGTTAATCAATCTAATTTAAGACTAATCACACAAGGGTAGTCATCTAGTTAAATCGTAGACGTTGTACGCCTATAATCCAACTCCCGTTGGGATTACACACGCAGATGAGGTAATTTAATTAAAGACGAGTATTCCACGAAATCAGTAGTTATATCCTAATGCTCATGTTGAACTTAATAACACATCATTTGCACACGAGCGTAACATATTGCAACACCAATAATGGGTATCGTTCCCGGGAAACCTTTTTAGTGCAATTCCGTGCATGAGAACTCCCAGAGAACCATAAATTAAGAGGATACGTCATTAGCTCTCGTACCGCTGAAAATTCTTTCAAACATTATCTTTATAAGACTCTAGAAGGGTAGGTACCCAATTTTCTGTCTGTGCGCTTAACGTTTGATTACACATTGAAGATATTCTAAGAGGGATTCATTTTAAAAACAAATTGCAAATTTAAAAGGTAGAGAAAACGTAAATTTGATTTGTTTATAAACGCTCCTTCATGCAGCTTGTATAATCACATACAAGCAGTAGGTAGGTATGTGTTAAAATCCCTCGTGGGGTGTCTTTCAAAGAACATAGAAATACACATATTGGCAATTTAAAATTAAGGCTACATGGTATAAAACACCCGTCCGAAAGCAATTGCTGACAGCATAAAATTCGTTTGTACCCACGCCACGATTACAACTTTTGGAATTTTCTGTCAAAGTTTTAACGTGCGACCAAAAAAGGGAGGTCGGTTTCAGGGGAACTTTGTAAATATATAAATCCCATTATTAGTATGCGCCGTGCTGAATTCGCAAAACCAACACGTAACTAATGAAATTGTCACCGGTGTTTTGCACTTTTTCTTATATTTCCGAATTCAAATAGCGGTTCATTTATTTAGGCTTCGGAGTGTCATGCGACGTTCGCCAAATTTCCCTAGATTTATACACGAATACAAACTGCTTGTGTATAGATCCACTCGTCATCCCCCGGCTGCGTGAAATCCGGAATTGTGCAAGAAGATGAGCACGGCACTGCTATCTTTAATTATCAATAACGCAAAACTTGATGTAATGTACTTAATTAATCTAATGAGAGTTGTTAGGCTCTGAGAATTTGGGGAAGGTTCGGATATTGATTATTTCCGTTAATGAAGCACCTGCTTTAGCTGCTGCTGTAACGAGAATAATAATTTAATCTAAATTTTACGTTGAATTTACGAAGTCAAAGTATGTTATGCTCATAATCGTATTTTGTATTTAGATTTCCGATATTTTCACGGTCCTATTGTTTTTTGTTGCAGTTTACGTCATAAAGGAATAGAACATCAAGAATACATTGTTGTATACTGTAGCTTGGAAGGTGAAGAGGTGAAGGTTGACAAGATTTTAGTAGTTGAAATGGTTTTGAGGGAGGTTTTTTCCAACTTTGCCCTGTGGTTGAGTTTTTGAGGGGTTGTCGTCGTAATTAAGTCTGATACGCAGTGGGTTTCCTCCGTTTTTATCGGAATTTTTCGTTAATGCAAGTCCTAGGTTTCTGGAAATTCCAGTTTCTAGGAATTTCATTGACTAAAGGAAATGAATTTTATTGATTGAACAGATTTGGGCACGGGTGGGGTATAAAAGTGGTAGGAATGTCGTCACCAGAGAAGAGTCGTCCGCAATTACGCACGAAGCCGCGAGAGAACACGAAGTACAGCGCTCGCGTCGCCAGAAAATTAAATCGAAAAAAGTGTCGCGTTGGTAATTCGTGTTAGAGGTGCTCACGGTGGCGTTGGCGCTGTATCGCGAAAAGTTAACTAACCCATCTTGTGAGGTACGTGGGGTGGAACGAACAGTGGAAGCTCTAAATCACGTGAATTCGATTCGATATTTGTCGGCCTCAAATTTTGAAGAACTACATGAACACTCTCTGCATAGTTATAAAGTTACTGTGTGCTGTAGCGAAGAGTTGTGTCATTGGGCTATACTACTTTGAAAAGGATGATCGAACCGTTACTTCTAATTCCCAACGAGATCTGTTGATGTTGAAGAACTTCCTGGTCCGAGAAATCGTTTACTGCACAGGAGGCTGTGGTTCAAGCAGAATGGGGAATACAACCAATGAGGTGATGGACTTTTCGTTTCGCGGCCGTATCATCTCGCTTGTTTAAAGAAGGAGATCATTAAAAGGGGTTAACTGCAGATCTTCTACGGGTGAAATCAGTTGTAGTTTTATTTTTATTAATTTACACTAACATCCTTCTGTAATAAGCAATAAAACAATAATTGGTATCACTTTTAAGGTGGCGTTTACAATGTATGGTAAACTAGTACAAAAGTGTCATTGCGATTTCCACAATAACTTTGTTGCGAAGTAAAAGAATGACCTTCTGTAAACGATCGATTGTAGTTAAAGGTTTAAACTTGTGAATGAAGTAAATTTTGTAACAAATTGTTATCAGTGTGGGATAAAAATGGAAGATAAATATGGCTAATTTTTAAGATTCTTATTTCTTAAATAACAGTGTAAGTACAGGAATTAGCTAAATAATTTTTGTTTCATGCAAATGTCTGAACATTATATATTTGAATGAATGTTATTTCAACCAAAAATGTTGACTCTAAAGACCGTTTTTGTGGAAAGAAAATTTCTTGACGACATCTATTGAGCCAAGGCACATCGTCACGGCAACGCCATGATCTCCAAATGTATTCATCGTTATCGGGTGCGATTCTATGCTACACAGTTTAGCAATTATAAGAGGGAGGTCGCTCACGTCATTAGAGGGCAAAGTACATTTTATTCAATGAAAGTACGTAATTTGAATTTCGTACGTAGGACGCATGGAATTTTAATTTGATATTTGATATTGTATTGTATTATTGAAATACGAATTATTTCCTGAGATGCTGTTTTTCAAAGTAAAGCGTGCATATCTTTTACATACGATAACCAATTGGTATCAGATTTTGCATACGCATGCCTTTAGTGGTGCCAAGTTAAACTGTACAAAATTGGAGGGGGGGGGGCATGTACTACCCTTCACGGTATTCTAATGAAAGGTCTCATCGAAATAAATTGGTTTGTACAAAGTATAACTTTCCCGTGCGACTCTTTTTCGAGATCAGTGAGCGACGAGGCCCGAGGGGGAGGGGGGTGTTAAAAATTAATGTTATCTCTCATTGTATTCTAATTAAAGGTCTCAACGAAAGGAGCGGTTTTCCGTTTTCTACCAACTACTGCCCTTCTTTCTGTCCTCTAATCAAAGTACTGGGTGGAGAGGGGGGGAGTGGAACTAGTTTTATCCTTCATGGTACTCTAATGAAAGGGCTCAACGACAGGAATTAATTTCTACAAACCATAGCCTCGACCTCTTATCGTGTTCGGGTATATTCCCTTCCCATTGGTGATGTCATATGCATATGCATGCCTTTAGTGGTGCCAAGTTAAGCTTTAGAAAATGGGGGGAGGGGGGCATGTACTACCCTTCACGGTATTCTAATGAAAGGTCTCATCAAAATAAATTGGTTTGTACAAACTATAACTTTCCCGCGCGACTCTTTTTCGAGATCAGTGAGCAACGGGGCCGGGGGAGGGTTAAACATTAATTTTATCTCTCATTGTATTCTAATTAAAAGTCTCTACCTCTTCTACCAACCATATCCCTCCTCCTCGAAATCTTATCGTAATCGGGCGGGTATATTCCCTTATAGCTCAACAACGGATTGTCCGCAGAAGCTGGGATTATTTACCTACTGCATTATTACAGTATTGCATTGAATAGTTTTTATGCAATTATTACACGCGTGATAGAACAATGGGTTTTTGTATTATATTATGTTTGTCTTGAAGGACGGCCTTAAAATTTTATCAAAATTGATGTACACTGGGTGTTCAGATACTTGACGGCAGCTGCTACCTACTACCTGCGATCAATTGAATGCAATGCAGAAACCAACGACCCCGACCGGGACCTTTACAACTTGACTAAGAGGTTCGAGGGGGCGGAGAATATTAAGCGACTAGTGATAAAACAAGATTGGCCCGGAGTTCATGTTTGAAACTTGATATTTACTTTTATTACACCTCAAACTGTCACGAAAAATTGATGCCATACTGTAGCAAATCGCCCAAATTTTCCGAAAATTCTTACATTTTTGGAAAAATATTATACATAATTGGCCCATGCCACAGGTATGGCGTATCGAAATTTCTATTTCTGACTATAAAAATAACTGGTGGAAAAATGTATAGGGTGTAGCAAATCCCTCAAATGATTAACAAAAATGACATCTTTGTGCCGGTATGGCGGCTATGCGGGCCCGTCGCTGCGGTATGGCAGGTTGAATTTCGTGAATGACTGATTGAGTACTTGATGCTCATAAAAAAATGAGTTTGTAGCAAATCACCCAAAAAAAGAAAAAACAATCGACACGTTCAAATGAGTATGGCGGGCTATAAGGCCCACCGGAAAAGTATGGCGTTTCGTTTCCGTAATTTGTTTGTCACCGACTACCAGAAAATCCAAAGAATTTTGTGTAGCAAATTGTCCAAAATCATTAAATTTTCCGACATGTTTAAACAATCGTCACGCAATAACGGCCCCACTCCCAGAGAGTTAGCACCATTTTCGTTTTGAGGAGTACTTAATTAAACCTTTGAATGGTCGCCATACTTGTAGCAAATCACACCACAAAAAGTGTCACCATCTCCCGGTCTATGTACCTATACTCGCATTTCATGATATGAAATAAAAAATAGACCAAACAGAATATATCTCTCTCAAGTTCATATTACCTACATTACAACAGAGCATTATCGTCAATGGGTTCTTATGCCAGACGTTTTATTATTTTATTTATTCATTATCTCTCTCTTGTTCTGGGCCCTCAACAGGTTTCCGCCCAATTACAGAGTGACCCGCATAATGCTTTTTAGAGGTGTCTCTGCAGAAGGTCTAATTCTCATCTCTGCAGATGAAAAATTCACCTCAACCCAGGTTGGAACACCCGACCTCCGGATTTATAGCCCAACTCTCTACCACTGAACCTCCATTGTAAGCTAAATGCCTAGTTAACGTTTTCTTGGAATGTGCTCAAGTCGTCCACAAACAAATGCCCACTAAAAGGGATTAAATTTCTTTGGGATGCGCTAAATGAGTCAGTACCTTACATACCTAGTTTCTACGACTGGCCTGCAGAGAGTAGAAATGAACCACCACTGAAATTTTGCGTCTTATTCAGTTTCATCAATAAATTTATTTGTTATTTAAAATCTCATCTTTTTAGCGCATTTCCACAAAAATAAAAAAAAATGCGCTATTGTGGCCACTTTGTCCGTCCGTCCGTCCGTCCGTCCGTCCGCTCGTTTTGCGACGCTACTAGATCTTTATCTTAAGAGCTATTGTTCTACTTTTTTCGCTATTTGGTTCGTTATGGTGTCGAGTCTTGCACCAAGGAAGGAATTTTTTTCTGTACCGCTTACAAAAAAAGTTATTGTAAAAAAAACAAAAAACCGTTTTTTTACATGTTCCATAATTTTACACTTTTGCCGTTTATTAACGATCCT